>NC_023750.2:14642276-14698278 GCF_000499845.2 Phaseolus vulgaris | reverse complement strand
GCCCTTTGGAGAATCTATTATCCGCAATCGCCCTAGGACTTTCGCAGAATTACGGCGTAGGGCGGTGGAGCATATCGCTTCGGAAGGAGAGGTATGTGTGAAGCGCACTAGTACCGTGCCCTCACGCCCAAGGGAATCGGCGCGAGTTCAACCCGTCAGAGTCAATGAGACCACGACGGGGAGAAAGAAGCCAGAGGCGAGACGCCCCTACGAGGCCAGAAAGCCCCAGCCTCGGGGCCCCGCAGGAGGCGAACGCCCCACCAGAGAAAGAGCAAGACCGGCGAGGTACAACTTCGTAGTCGAGTTGAAGGATTTGATCGCCGTGCCCAACATAGCCGAGAGGCTGAGGCGACCGGCGAAGACCGACAAGGTGCTAGGGCCCCGTAAAGACTCTTGGTGCGAATTTCACGAGGCTTTCGGGCACCAAATTGATAATTGCCTGTCGTTGGGCTACCAGCTAGATGAGCTGGTGAGGACTGGGTTTTTGAAAGATTATGTCGCAGAGTCCACCGCGACCGCCACCCTGCCGTCGCCGGCGGATGAGCCAGCACACGAGATGCCTGTGCTTGGCGAGGTCCACACCATTGCTGGAGGCTTTTCCGGCGGAGGACCCACCGCCTCCAAGCGGAAGAAATACGCGAGGGGGGTAAATTCAATCGAAGAGAGGCTCTCGGGGGAGCCCTGGGAGTCAGATATTGTGTTCACAAGAAGGGATCTCCGAGATGTGGTGCCCCATGACAACGATCCCGTTGTCATCTCGGTCGTCACGGCTGGGAGAAAGGTCCACCGAGTGCTTGTTGATCAAGGAAGCTCGGCAGACGTCATGTTTCTGTCGACTTTTAATAAGTTACGGCTGTCCCCCGATCTACTGAGTCCCTATACGGGATGTTTGTATGGGTTCGGGGATAACCAGATAGAGGTCCGGGGGTACCTGGAGTTGAGGACTACGTTCACGGACGGAGAGGCCTCCCGAACAGAGAGCATTCGGTACCTCGTCGTTAACGCCAATTCTGTCTATAACATTTTGCTGGGCAGACCAGCGCTAAACCGTCTGAGCGCAATATCCTCCACCCGGCACATGAAGATGAAGCTACCGGACCTCAGTGGCCGGGTGATAGTCATCAGATCAGACCAAGAGGAGGCAAGAAAATGCTACGAAAACAGCCTGAAGACGAAGAGAGGCGTTTTCATGGTGTACGAGCGTCCACCGATCGCGGACGCAACGATGATCGAGGCGACGCCCGCTAGGCAGACCCCCGAAGAGGCCATAGCAGAAAGGGCGACGCCCAAAGCAGATGCGCCAATGGAGGAAGCGCACGTGGAGGAGGCGGCGCCCGTAGAAGAAGCGGCGCCCGCCGATGATGATAACAGGGAGCAACCCGCTACCAACATCCTAAAAAGGGAGATTGGCGGCAAAGCTTTCAAGTTAGGAAGCTCGCTAAACCCAGAAGAGCGGGAAGGGGTGGCGGAAGTGATTTCGCGCCACATGGATGCCTTCGCGTGGTCCGCCTCGGACATGCCGGGTATTGACCCCGATTTTCTGTGCCACCACCTCAGCATGGACGCCACGGTTCGCCCCGTGCGTCAGAGAAGGAGGAAATTCAATGAGGAGCGACAACAGGTGGTGAAAGACGAAACGCAGAAGCTGCTGAGGGCTGGCCACATTAGGGAGATTCAGTACCCTGAGTGGCTCGCCAATGTCGTTCTGGTGAAGAAGGCAAACGGGAAATGGAGAATGTGCGTTGACTTCACGGACCTGAATAAGGCGTGCCCGAAGGATTCCTATCCGCTGCCCAGCATTGACGCCTTAGTGGACAGCGCGTCTGGCAGCAAAGTGTTAAGCTTCCTGGACGCCTTCTCAGGTTACAACCAAATCAAGATGCACCCCAGGGACGAGAGCAAAACTGCGTTCATGACTGAAACATGCAGTTATTGCTATAAGGTGATGCCTTTCGGACTCAAAAATGCGGGCGCCACGTACCAGAGGTTAATGGATAAGGTCTTGGCGCCAATGCTCGGGAGAAATGTATACGCCTATGTGGACGACATGGTGGTGGCGTCGCAGAACAGGATACAGCACATGGCAGACTTGGAGGAATTGTTCAACACGATATCCAAGTACCGCCTCAAGTTGAACCCCGAGAAGTGTGTTTTTGGGGTAGAGGCCGGTAAATTCTTGGGTTTTCTGCTCACCAAGAGGGGTATAGAAGCGAACCCCGACAAATGTGCGGCCATTATTGCCATGCGGAGCCCGACATCGGTAAAGGAGGTTCAACAGTTGACGGGCGGATGGCGGCGCTCTCGAGGTTTGTTTCCGCTGGAGGAGAAAAGGGGCACCCATACTTCCAGTGCCTCAAGAGAAACAGTCGCTTTGCATGGACTGAGGAATGCGAAGCGGCTTTCGTTAAACTGAAGGAGTACCTGGCGACACCTCCGGTTCTCTGCAAACCGGTAACGGGCGTGCCCCTCCGTTTGTATTTTACTGTAACAGATAGGGCCATCAGTTCTGTGTTGGTACAAGAGCAGAGCCAGAGTCAGAAGCCCATCTACTTTGTAAGCAAAGCCTTATAGGGAGCCGAGACAAGGTACCAGGCGCTGGAGAAGGCGGCACTGGCGGTAGTGTTCTCGGCTAGGAGGCTCCGTCATTACTTTCACAGTTTCACGGTGGTGGTAATGACCAACCTCCCCATACAGAAGGTGCTGCAGAAGCCCGATGTGGCAGGAAGAATGGTACGCTGGGCTATGGAACTGTCGGAATTCGACATACAGTACGAGCCTAGAGGATCCATTAAGGGGCAGGTGTATGCGGATTTTGTAGCAGAACTTTCGCCCGGAGGTGAGCAAGAGGTGGAAGCGGGTTCACAGTGGCTGCTCTCGGTCGATGGTTCCTCAAACCAGCAAGGGAGTGGTGCGGGAATAGTGGTGGAAGGACCCGACGGCATACTAATCGAGCAGGCCTTGCATTTTGCCTTCAAGGCAAGTAACAACCAAGCAGAATACGAAGCCTTGATTGCAGGAATGCTCTTGGCCAAAGAGATGGGCGCACAGAACCTCCTGGTGAAGAGCGACTCCTAGTTGGTCACGGGGCAGGTGTCGGGTGGGTTCCAGGCGAAGGACCCACAGATGGCGGCGTATCTCAAATACGTCCAGTTGTTGAGAGGGGCGTTCAACGCTCTTGAGTTGATACACGTCCCGAGGGAGCAGAATGCCAGAGCTGACCTGCTTGCAAAGCTGGCCAGCTCAGGCAAGGGGGGTAGACAGAGGACAGTGATCCAGGAGACCCTCAAAGCTCCGCGTCGATTCGTGGAAGACAACAGGGTGGATGTCCTCCAGATTTATGCATCAAGGGGAAGGCCGAGGAGTCATTCCTCATTAACCCAAGATACGCAGAGGGCGCCCCGCATCAGTACGTACGCGGGTGTGTCTGAGGAAGAGCAGATGCAGGTTTGTGTCCTGTCCACGGGAGACACCTGGATGACGCCCTATAAACGGTACCTGGCGGATGGGGCCCTTCCAGTGACCCTGAAGAGGGTAAGAAAATCAAAAGGAACGCCGTAAGATATACCTTGGTGGATGGGGTGTTGTTCAGGCACGGTTTCACTCACCCTATCCTAACATGTGTCAGTGGCGATGAGTGCACCAGGATAATGGCAGAGCTACACGAAGGCATCTGCGGAAGCCATGTAGGAGGAAGATCCTTAGCCTCCAAGGTAATACGCGCAGGGTTCTTCTGGCCAACAGTGAAAGAAGATTGTGCACGGCACGCCCAACGGTGTAGGCAATGCCAAAAGCATGCCGACTGGCACAAGGCGCCGCCTGAAGAGTTGCGGTCCATATACAGCCCGTGGCCTTTCCACACATGGGGTATTGACATCCTGGGCCCTTTCCCACTGGCAATCAGGCAGATGAAGTATCTGATTGTCGCCATCGAATACTTCACTAAGTGGATAGAGGCAGAACCCGTGGCACAAATCACTGCGCATAAGGTACAACATTTTGTGTGGAGAAACATCGTGTGTCGCTTTGGCGTACCCCGACGCCTGATATCTGATAACGGGACCCAGTTCTCCAGTCAGCAGTTGAGAAATCTGTGCGCTGAAGTGGGAATCAAGCAAGTGTTCGCGTCGGTCGAACACCCCCAGACCAATGGACAAGTAGAGTCAGCAAACAGAGTTCTGCTGAGGGGGTTAAAAAGAAGGTTAGAGAAGGCCAAAGGGGCGTGGGCGGAAGAGGTGCCAAGGATTGTGTGGGCATACCACACCACGCCCCAATCCTCTACTATGGAGACGCCGTTCAGTTTGGTGTACGGGTCGGACGCGATGATTCCAGTAGAAATACACGAAAGCTCACCGCGTTTTCAAAACTTTGTGGTGGAGGAGTCTAACAGGAGAGACGGGTAAACCTAGATCTACTAGAAGAGGCCGGGGAAGAAGCTAGAATAAAAGCAGAAGCGATGAAGAGAAGAGTGGAGCGGCAATATAGCTCTAAAGTAAAGCCACGACAGTTTCAGGTGGGCGACCTGGTGATGAGGAAAGCTCACCCTTACGAGTTGGAGAATAAGTTGTCTCCCAAGTGGACCGGGCCCTTCAGAGTTACTGAGGCTAAGGGCAACGGTTCGTACAACCTGGAGACTTTAGATGGGGCCCTATCCCGCGCAGTTGGAATGCAGCCAACTTAAAATTTTATTTCAGTTGATTTATGTAAGCAGCATGTAACAGTTTAGTTGAAGGGGACGCTCTTTTTCCCTTTTGGGGGTTTTTTAATGAGGTCACCCTAATGAATGGAATAACCAGTTGAGAAAAAGAAGTGCTTTGGTTTTCAGCCATTATTTTCCCTTGTTAGAAGTAATGTGATGCGCCGCCTAGGCCATGGCGTCGCCAAGGAGGAAGGCGTCGCCTAGGCCTTGGCGTCGCCCAGAAAGAAGGCGTCGCCCAAGTAAAAGCATGCATCGTTGGCAGAACGAGACGAAAGGAAGTCGCGCGGTATATGAGGCATATGAAAAGTAAAGTGGCATTGTAAAGAGTTATGATATTGGAAAATTGTTGTTACAAGCAATGTTCAGTACAAAATGCAAAAACACAAACAAACCACTTCTCAGCGCTCATCAGAGTCATCACTGGAGGAAGGCGAAACCCCTTTCCCAGCCCGCAGCGCTCGAGTAAGTCGTGTCCTCTTTTCTTGGCTTATTTTCGAACCTGCGCAAAGGGAACAGATGCATTAGAGACACAGTGAAGAAAGACAGGCACATTTAGAAAGTAACGAAGGCCGAAGTTGCCTAAGGCAGTGGTTCTTACTTATGTACTTCTCAAGAGTCCTAGCGTTGAACTCCAAGCTGATCACCGTAGCAGAGTCAAAACCTCCCGCCTCAGCAAGAATCCGGCAAGCTATTTGATCACTTGGAGCCAGATTCTTGAGGGGTTTGGCTTTGAGGACCTTTTCCTCTCTCGCCCAGTACAACGGAAACCCATCAAGGGCGTCGGGAACAAGATCAGTACAGCAGATCTTGAAGAACCGGCCTTTCCACCCCGTGAACGAGCTTTGGAAGGGCGTGAAGAGAACTCTTCCGGGTACATTGCTGAGAGTTACCCAGAGGTTGTGTCTCTGTCTCTTCACCTCAAAAAAGTGAAGAAAGAGGTCAACCGAGGGTGCACAACCCAGAAACCCAAAGAGGACGTCGAAGCCTTGACAAAGGCCCAGCTGTTGGGGTATAGTTGGGCTGGAGCCACGTTGATCTCCGTCAGCAGTTCCTTCTCGAACCAGGAGAAGGGTAAGCGCACCCCGATGGTCTTGAACACCACCTGGTAAAAGTAAAAGAAAGGGACCCCGTTGTTGGCCCGTTCGTCGCCACACACTGGCTCCCCCAGAGTGCATGGGAGCACAGCGATGTCGTCATCGTGCCTCCTCGCGAAGGCCCGGTGGTCGTAAGAACACAACTCCCCTTTGTGTTCTCGTACGGCCCTGGTGGAAAGCAAGCATGAACACTCATCAAGAAGTTCGCTCGAGGCCCAAGGGTACAAGTCTTTGGGACGGACCCTGGGGGAAGCATCGTGAGAAGACATTCTTTAGCAAGATCAGGATGGCTAGAAATGCAAGGGTTGAGCGAGGGGAGCGAAGGTTAGAACAGCCCTTCGACAGAGAAGAAAGGGTGCAAGAAGAAAGAACGCAAGTAGGTTATGAGAAGTGAGAAAACGATGAAGATAGTTCCAGAGCTTGAAGAATTAAATAAAGCGGTTAGAGCGCCAAACGACGTAAATGGATGCACCGCACGATTGATACACGTGGTGGAAGATGAAAGGATGATGCTGGCACCTCTGGTTCAAATCAGAAAATGTCCCGTCAACAGAATATCCAATGGTACGATCCGCCGTCGAAAGTGAGCCAGGGGTACAGCAGGAGTTAGAAAATGGAATGACTAGACACCCCATCAACCATACAAGCAGCGCCACGTGGATCAAGACGAATGACAGAAGGTCCCATCAGCTATACAAGGAGCGCCACGTGGATGGCACAGGCAAAGCCTTGGGCTCTTCGCTGTTATTAGGCGTTGACCAAGGCAAGAATTAAAGCCAATGACGAAGTAAAGGTAACGCCCGAGGCGTTGCCAGGAAGGACGTAAAGGGCGACGACAGACGAGGAGTCGCGGGCGTCGCCAACCCAAATACCGACAGGCGTCGCCTCCCCGATACCCACAGGTAGGAAAGACTGTGGAGGGAGACGAAAGCAAAGAAAAGCAAAGTTAGTCACAGGCGTCGCCTCCCTGATGCCCACAGGTAGGAAAGACTGTGGAGGGAGGCGAAACCGCCGAACGCCAGCGGGTCGCTGGCAGGGTGTTCCCCGATACCTATGGGCAGGAAAGACCATGGAGGGAACAAAAACCCCACAGCACTCAGCGTTTTAGACACCCGGGGACGATACGGTGCTGCTTTAGCAGGCCTCTCCTTAGGCGTGGGCGCCGAGCGTTAAAAGATCAAAGAAAGAACCTTTCGGTATCAGAGACGTCCCGTGGACGATATGGCATCACTTAGTGAGCCTCTCCATGGGTGTAAGGGTTGGCGGGCGACCTTACCCAATCATACCAAACCGCCCAACGAAGTGTGAGAAACGAGCAGAACACGGATAAAATAATTGAAGCGTATGAAGGGAAAAGATGGGAACGAGATCGCATAAGCAGAATCGTATGTGAAAAAGAAATAAAGACAACCGTGCGAATGTCCTAAGTCAGTAACAAGAGTGCGGATAGTTCAAAGAATTACAAGTGTAAAACAAGCATAATAGTATGGGGAAACAAACGATCGATAGCAGGCTGCTTATAGCACAAAAGATGAGGGGAGAGCCCCTTACCAAAATAGGTGGTCAGGGCGTGGGCATTGTACTCGCTAGCGACCAGCTTCAAGGTATCAAAGACGATCCCCAACCCCGCCAAGGCTTTGCTTACCTCCCTATCGGCGGGGGATAGCTCTTCCAGGGTTTTGGCCCTGAGCAATTTGGGGCGTTCCGTCCAGTAAAGGGGGAAGCCATCCAAAGCTGTGGGATCATGCTTGGCGCAGCACACCCTGAAGAACTTCCCTTTCCAGTTCTTGTAAGAATTCTGGAAGAGGGAGAGGAGGATCCTGCCAGCGATCCCGGAAAAGCTTACCCAAAAGCTTTTCCCCTGTTTTTTCACCTCAAAAAAATGCAGGAAGACATCTACGGAAGGAGGAATGCCCAGGTATCCACAAAGAATTTGAAAGCCCCTCACAAATGCCCAGCTATTGGGATGAAGCTGGGCGGGGGCAGTGTTGATTTCAGTAAGAAGCTCCCGTTCGAAGGGAGTGAACGGGAGACGCACTCCTACGCGCTTGAACACGGTCTGATACATGAAGAAGAAGGGTGTCCCCTTCCTAGGTCTGTCGTCCAAACAAACAGGTTCCCCAGGCCTGCCGGGACGGACGGATATGTGGGCGTCGTGTGTGCGGCAGAAGGCGTTAAAGCTGTACAAATGGGGATCCCCCCGGTGAGCTTCCAGGTCCTGGAAAGAAGTCAGGCTGGTGCATTCACTCAGGAGCTCATCGGAGGCCCAGGGGTAGAAGGCTTTGTAGTTGGATTTGGGAGTCGTAGGGGAAGATCAGGCTTCGCGTTCGCGCGCGTCATGGTGAAAATAGATAGCTGGAGAAAGAATAGAGGAAAAAGGGTTTAGCAAGTTTAACCATTGCAAGAAGGGGAAAGAACCCCAGGAAGCGTCACCCACGCGAGAAAAATCAGGGGAGGAAGAAGAAGCGGAGAAATGCAGTAATACGTGAATAACAACAGTCCCAGGCAGTTCAATAAATCAATCTAATGCGACGAAGGGGAAAGGTCGTGGGTATCCGAGATCATACCTTTGCTATTGGAATAGAGGCAGCAGAAGGCACAGGAAGGAGAGAATCGCAGTCGCAGAGAAAAAAGGTTTTCGAAGGCGATGAACAGTGCGGAGTTGCAGAGCGAATGAATGTAACAGTAGGGTGAGCGCGGGGTTTGGGGTAACTTAAACGTTACATTTCGTAACCCAAGAGGCGCAAATTGAGGGCCGCAGGATCGAGCCACGCGTCAAAAGGTCGATTGCCCAGGGGAAGCGCAAGGGTCTCTAAAGGAGGGCCACGCGATGGGCCACGTGGCGCGCGATCAAGGGTAGCTCAAAAGGTGTAATCATCCCCATTTCAGGGAATGTCCAATCGCCCATTAAGAATACCCCTGCGGTTCAGAAAATGTCGCGTCAGTAATTCGAAAATTTGCTGAGTCAGCAGAGAATGACACGTCATCGGGAAGGCACGTGGATGGCGGGGGCAAGGCTTTAGTCTTTGCGCAGAAGACAAGTCTTCGGCTTAAGACTGGGGGGCTTGTGTACCGTCCCGTATCAGGGCGTTGACTAAGTCAACATCAAAGTCAACGACTGGAGAGTCAAAGTCAACTCAAGGTGTCGCCCCGGTGTAGAAACGCCAAGAGGAAGCGTCGCCAAGGCAGGACAAGGCGTCGCCAAGGCAAGGCGTCGCCTGAGTAGAGGCGTCGCCCAGCCAGGGCGTCGCCAGATCAAACAGTGTAAAAGCAAGGCAACCACGGTGTGGTTCCCCGATACCCATGGGTAGGAAAGACCATGGAGGGAGCGACGCCGTGGGAAAGCCTCAGGACCCGATATCTCGGGAAAGTGATAAAGAGAAGGAAAAGGTGGCTTCAAGGCCATAGTGATAGTACCAGTAAAGGGCAGCCTGACTCGTGAAGTACCCCTGCCGCCCCAGAGACGCCTTCGGGACAGATACGACCCAAGAGGAAGGTCACGCCCAGGATAACCGGGTGCAGGGTGCGAGAGGAAGGCAGATACGCTCTCAGAGTAAGTGGCTAGATACTTGGGGGCATGAGTTGGCACCCAAAAAGCCACCCCTAGCGCAGTAGCACTCCCAAGCAGGAGGGCTCACACGTAGAGACGTCCCCAGGTGGGCAGAAACGCCCCCAGATGGGGTCATGGCGTCGTGAGGCCCTCCACGTGTACGACAGCCATGCCAGAATAGAAACACCCTTAGTCAGGTGCCAGGTAATTAAAGATATTCAATACAGTTTCCCTTTCGAGCATTCAGGTACTATTAGGGCTCCCGAGCGTTTCAACGTCTTAAATGCGCTACGTTTCGTAATTAAGCGCTTTAATGAGTGCGTTACGTTTGAGATTAAAAGCGCTTTAAGGCGCTTTAAATGCTAGGGCAGTTTAAATAGCGCTGGGAATGTCGGAAAAAGGGTTGGAACCTTTGACAAATTTAGGAGAAATTCTCTAGTTGCTTGCCCGTGCTTGAGGATTACGTACAAGTGACTGGAGAATATTTTTGCCTGAAGGGGACAACACACACACACATATACACAGTTTCTTTTACCACCTTCAGAGTGCCATACGCGGTGCTCAGATACGTGGGTGGACAGTTTTGGTGTTTCTTGCTGGCTGACTTGAGCGTCGGAGTGCAAACGGCCGCTAGGGCGCCTCTTTGTCCTCTTTTTTGCAGGAATTCACAGGCAATCAGTGGGAAGGAGTCCTTAGCTGACGGTTGAGGTCGCGCACGAAGACGTCCCGGTCAACCGGACGGAACACTTTCTGTTTACGAACACTCATCCCTTTTCATCTTCTTGCAGCTTTCTCGATGACTCGTTCAAAACTCACACCAAACCCTCCTCCATTTCCTCGCAACCCTCCAGCGAAAACCCGTAGGGTCAACCCCTATTCTTCTCGCGACCCCCCAAGGGGTCCCAATGCTTCCTCCGAACGAGTCGCGAGACCTGCGTCCTCTTACCGTAGCCAACCACAACCAAACCCACCACAAACCAGTGTGGGGGTAGACCCCTTACCAGATTACAAGCGGTTATACCCGTGGGCCTCCGCAACCTTGTTGGGCGAGACCTCCTCCATCAACTCCGACCTTGACGTTATTCGCCTCAAGAGGGGTGACAAGGAAAACCTCTCCTTCGGCAAAGAGCATGATGATAAAGTGGTTGTGCGGCCTTGTCCTCCCGGTGAGCCAATCTGCACTGATGACCAGGGGAGCGACGACACCCCCTTCTGCTTCATCTACACCACCATGTTTAAGAAGGTCAAACTCCGAGTTCCCTTTACGCGTTTTGAGAGGGAGCTCTTGACTGAGCTCGACATTGCTCCCGTCCAACTCCATCCCAACAGTTGGGCGTTCGTGCGAGCTTACCAGATTATCTACGCCCACTTGGGGCTCCCGGCCTCTGTGGACGTATTCCTGTATCTGTTTGAGGCGAAGAACCCGGGCGATCGTCTATGGGTTAGCCTTAATGGGATCGCCGGGAGGTCCATTCTTTCCATCTTCCAGCAATCCTACAAGGATTGGAAGGGGAAATTCGTACGTGTGTGCTGCAGCAATCAAAACCCTTCTCTTCTCGACGGGTTACCCTTTTACTGGGTGAACAAGGGGAAGAAAGAGTCAAGTTTCAGGAAGGCCAGGGGACCGGAAAAGATGGGGGCCCTTGACAAGGATTTGTGCAATTTTTGGAAAGGAGTCGCTTCCTGCAACATGGTTCTCCCCACTTCGTCCATTATTTCTTATGAGTTTCATGAAAGCCAGCTAGACGTCCATATAGGTTTGTCCTTGAGCTTTCTCAACTTACACTTGTGTCATGCGACCTTTGGATCTTTATCTTGTGCGTAATTTTAGCTTTCCCTATGTGTTGTCTTTCATTACTCATCTTTCTTTGCATTGTTAACCACTGGACTAATCATGGGCCATTGTGCAGACATGTTGCTGGGAAAGAATAAGATAGCTGAGCTACGGGCCATAGCTAGGCGCCATAAGCTGGCGGCGGGCTCCCAAACGGTTCCGAATTCTGTGGCTGAGATCGCCGCCGCCCAAGGCCAGTCTCCGCCAGCTGATCCACCCGCAGCCGCCGCTCTTCCAGCCCATCAACGCAAGAAACTACCCCTCAAGAAGGCCAAGAGGAAGGCCTCTAGGGTAGTGTCTAATGAAGAGACGGATGAAGCCACTGAGGATGGGCTAATCTGTAAGAGGAAGAGGGTGGCAATGGCAGAGCCCCCAGCAATTGAGAGTGCCGCTCCAAACTTTGTTGAGAACCCCCCTAGCACCTCCACACCCTTCAAGTCCGCTGGGGAGGTTCCACTTTCAAACGCTTCAGTTGCTGAGGCCGCCCCCGAGAAACTTGCTGACACACAGGCCTCCATTCAGATCGCCGAAGAGCTGCCCAAGTCACTACCACGCCTCGAAGCTCCCCCCGCAATCCAACCTTGTGAGGGTGGCGGTGAGCACCAACCTCCACCTCCCGCAGCGACCTCGAGCCTCCCAGCCGCTCTTCAAGAAGCTTTGAAGTCCTTTACCGTGCGCCTAAGTGCCATGGTCGACGACTGTCTTCCTCAGATCATCGGCGAAGGGCTCAAGGATTCTTTGGAGAAGTTCGAGCTTGATAACCGGGTCTACCAGGAAGTGGCAAGCACCGCGAAAGCTGCGGCCGAGAAAACCAAATGCGACATGCTGATGCAAGGTCTCGAGTTTTCGCGGGTCGAAAATGCCCTCAAGGACGAGCTCCAGAGCATACGCAAAGACAACAAAGAGCTGCGCAAAAAGCTTAATGACAAACTTCAAGACGTCGTTGAGTTGGAGAGCAAGATCGTCCCTCTGAGGGAGGAAATTGTCGCGCTGAAGGAGGCGAAGGTGACTGATGCCGAGAAGGTGGCCAATTTGGAGAAGAGGTCTGTCGAGAGGGAGACTCTTCTGGGCAAAGTTGAGCAAGATCGGGACAAAGCTTCCCAGGAACTAGCCGAAACTGCTGCGGAGCTTGCGCGAGTTCGTGAAGAAAACTCCGATCTCAAGAAGAAAACTGACGAGCTCGATGAAGAGAACCGCGGATTGAAGACAAAGGTCGACGAGCTTCAGCTCGATGCTGCCCAAGTTCTCACTTCCGGCTTCGGAGCAGCTCTGGAGCAGTTTGCTTGCAAATTCCCCGATCTGGACCTCTCGGAGTTTTCTGTATACAATGAGGTGGTGGATGGCAAGAACGTCCCCCCCATCGATTTATCGCCTTGAAAATTCTTGTACTTAACTTTGGTCTGTACTTTTCATTCTGTTTGAACTATCTGATACTCATGCGCATGTATATATATACGTATCCTTCTAACTTATTCGTCGCGCAATGAACTTGTTTAGCTGCATGGTTTTTCCTCAACTCAACGTGCTTTGTATCAATCGGTACTTAACTTTCAGCAAGCCTTCTTAACTTAAACAAACAGTTAACTTGAAACAATAACATCTAACACAACATCACTTACCCGGTAAAAAAGGCTTAGGTCGACCTTGATATCTGTACCCTTTCTCGTCCAATCTACCAAGGGCCAAAGGCATTTCTACGTTGTCGCCAGGAACTTTGCTGACGTGGGCCCTTGCCATGCAATCCTACTCTTTTCATTTTCGCGCAATGGGCTTCTGGCGACGCCACCTTCTTCTTAACTGAGAACGTCCCCACGGGGCCACCTCCTGATTTTATCTTTGCTCATCTGGGAGGAGAGCTGCCTTTCGGATCCTTCTCTACCTCCCTGAGTTTCAGAACAATGACTTGGGTGGTGGGGTGCCCTCTGCGAACCTCTCCTACCACCCTTTAACTTCTAACTTAACTGGCCTTACTAGGTCAATATTGGTGTCTCATTCGAGGGAACAGAGTTCTTCTCCAACCCTCCTTTCTCGTACTTGAGACTGTCAACACCCCTGACTTTTCAGTTTCATCTCCCCTGAACTCACTCGAGGGTGACTTTCTCTGGTGCCTCAACTTGCCCAGGGGCTACCTTTTCCCTGGATGTACTGAGGACTTTCAATCTCATCTCGCCTATTTTCGCTCACGGCGAGTAGGTCTTTTAATCTCATCTCGCCCGTGCTCGTTCGCGGCGAGTAGGGCCTTTTAATCTTTTCTTGTCTAAACTCATTC
This sequence comes from Phaseolus vulgaris, assembly GCF_000499845.2. Taxonomy (NCBI): domain Eukaryota; kingdom Viridiplantae; phylum Streptophyta; class Magnoliopsida; order Fabales; family Fabaceae; genus Phaseolus; species Phaseolus vulgaris. The sequence goes on along the minus strand of NC_023750.2, from coordinate 14,684,835 downwards.
GGGGTGAGAAGGACCTTTTGCTGTGCCTCAACTTGCCCAGGGGTCTGCCTGGATGCACTGAGGACTTTTGCCTGAACTCACTCGAGGGTGTGGAGAGGTTTCTCTGGTGCCTCAACTTGCCCAGGGGTCTTCCTGGATGCACTGAGGACTTTTAATCTCATCTGGTACCGGGGCTAGCTATTCATACATGAGGAGGGGGCGTCCCAAAGGAATCCCTTAACCCCTGCTCAAGGACTAGGCGCCCGGGTTCTAACTATCATCTGGTACCGGGGCTAGCTATTCATACTTGTGGAGGGGCGTCCCGAAGGAATCCCTTAACCCCTGCTTAAGGACTAGGCGCCCGGGTTTTAACTGTTATCTTGTTCTGAACTCTCGCCTATACTCGCTTTAGGTGAGTAGGACTTCTTAATCTGTTCTCGCCTACGCTCATTATAGGCGAGGAGGACTTTTAATCTGTTCTCGCCTACGCTCGCTCTAGGTGAGTAGGACTTAAAACTTGACTTTCACCTCCGATCGCCAGGTGGCGATGAGGGTTCTAAACATTACGCTTTAAAACCTTACACAGAATGCATGTGATCTGAATTTGCCTTAAATTAAACAAAGATGATGAAGTTTCTTTCCAAACGCTTAAAAACGATGAGCATGCAAACTTAACAACTGGGAAACTTTAAAACTTTACTAACTTTTTTGAAACCTTTTTTATTGGGTGACCTCGTTAAAAAACCCTCTTCAGGGAAAAAGAGTGCCTCCTTGAAAAACTGTTTTATTGCTACTTACAATGTTTCAACTGTAATAAAACTTGAGATGGGTGGCGTTCCAAGTGCGAGGAATCGCCCCTCCTTCCAGTGTTTCTAGGCGGTAAGCACCGTTTCCGAGTGCCTCGGTTACTCTGAACGGTCTCGTCCACTTGGGCGATAGCTTGTTCTGCATCTCGTACTGGTGGGCCTTCCTCATCACCAGGTCGCCATCTCTGAATCGTCTTGATTTCATCCGGGAGTTGTACTTACGTTCCACTCTTCTTTTTACTACTTCGGCTTTTACCCTTGCCTCCTCCCTGACTTCGTCCAGCAAATCCAAATTCATTCACCTTTCAGCGTTCGAGTCTTCTGCTACGAAGTTCTGGAATCTTGGCGAGATTTTCTGGATTTCGACTGGGATCATCGCGTCGCACCCATATACCAAGCTAAACGGGGTTTCGTGGGTTCCCGATTGCTCGGTAGTATGATATGCCCATACTATGCAGGGGACTTCATCAGCCCAAGACCCCTTGGCTTTCTCCAACCTCCTCTTCAGTCCTCTCAGCAAAACCCGATTGGCCGACTCCACTTGCCCATTCGTTTGTGGGTGCTCCACAGAAGCAAACATCTGTTGCGTCCTAATATCCTCGCACAGTTTCTTCAATAAGTGACTTGCGAATTGGGTCCCATTATCTGATACCAAACGCTTGGGTACACCGAAACGACACACGATGTTCTTCCATACGAAATTCTGAATCTTGTGTGCGGTGATCTGGGCTACTGGTTCCGCTTCAATCCATTTCGTGAAGTCCTCGATCGCTACGACTAAGTACTTCATTTGCCTGATCGCCAACGGAAAGGGCCCCAGAATATCGATTCCCCACGTATGAAATGGCCAGGGGCTGTAGATTGACTTTAACTCTTCTGGGGGCGCCTTGTGCCAATCAGCGTGTTGTTGGCATTGTTTGCAACGTTGTGCGTATTCCTTGCAATCTTCCCTCATGGTTGGAAAATAATAGCCCGCGCGGAGAGTTCTCGTTGCTAGGGCTCGACCTCCGATGTGGCTTCCGCAGATTCCCTCGTGGAGTTCAGTCATAATTCTTACGCACTTCTCTCCATGCACACATACTAATAGGGGGTGTGTAAATCCGAACCTGTACAGCTCCCCATCGATCAAGGTGAACTTGCTGGAGCTTTTCTTTATCTTTCTGGCCTCCGTTGGATCTACTAGGAGGACGCCGTCTGTTATGTACCTGATATGAGTTGCATTGAACATAGAAACTTTAGAACTCTTAAAAACAACATTATAGGAAAAGGATAACAACAATTAAAGGATCAAAGAGTGCTTGAATAAGGAAAACGAAATCAGAACCACAAAAAAACAACAAGCGGAAAACAGAATGGTTGCAAATAAGCTTAAGGAGTCATCAATGGAGACCAAGCCTTCCAAAATGATGATCCAAACTCATTATGAGTGCTATTTCCTTGTACACAACCTTAGAACAAGATACAAAATGTAATTGAAAACAGAAACACCAAGAACCGAACAGAAATTGAAGAATAAGCTAAGAAACACAAATTCAAACGGTGAAAAGGATGAAGAACACTAAAACATTGGAAACTACCGATTGAAATTGCAAGAGATGAAAGAATGAACACTTATTGAATGAAGCTTGCTGGATTTGAGACTTTGGAAATGCATTCACGCCACTTGGAGTCTTGTTCCAAGATAAGTGAAAGGTTGCCGCCACTTGAAGCTCACCATTGGCACACAAGATAAGGCAAAGGAAGAAGAAGACAACAAGACTCACAATTTCTCTCTAAACTTGAGTAGAGTTTCTCTACTTCTAATTTCCAAATCTGCATTTTACAAAGGCAAGCACCTTATTTATAGCCTAAGAGGTGCTGAAAAATAGGTGGGAAAATTCAAATGAAACTCATTTGAAATTCCCACCAAAAACAAGTCACATGGGAGGTGTGACCTTTTTCTACTATGACACCTCCTAAAAACTACACCTACACCTCCCTACTAAGTCACATGGACAATGTGACTCTCTCTAATACATTCACACCTATTTATTTAATATCCACACCTCCTACAAGAGTCATTCAAATGATGCTCTTTTATTTAATGCTTGGCCTTCCCCCTCATGGTTTGGACTTGGGCTTCTTGGGCTTGGGCCTTCTTGGGCTTGGGCTTTGGGCTTGGGCCTCATCTTTTGCAAAGACTAATAAGAAGAACTTTAAATGCTTTGGCCCTTGTCCATATCTTCTATTGATAACATCTTTTTGATTCTCATCAGTACCGCTGGTATGGTGTTATCCATGTATTTGGTTGGTAAACGGCGCAAACTCGCGTTGTCTTCGCTTCCTCCACTGGGTGCGCCCTAACTCTCAGTGCTCTCAAGGTTTCCTGAGTTAACGATCGATGACTCCTTGCTATCCCTTCCGTTGACTTGCAAACTTGAAGAACCTAGTGGTTTGCTGCGAACCCTCGAGGTGTCTTTAGAGTTTCTTGTATAACTGTCCTTTGCCTGCCCCCCTTGCCTGAATTGGCGAGCTTGGCAAGCAAGTCAGCTCGGGGATTCTGCTCCCTTGGTACGTGCACCACTTCGAACAAGGCAAAAGAACTTCTCAGCTCCTGTACATACTCTAGGTAAGCCGCCATTTGTGGATCCTTGGCCTGGAATTCGCCGGTCACCTGCCTGGTGATCAGCAAAGAGTCGCTCTTGGCCATCAGTGCCTTCGCCCCCATTTCCTTTGCCAAAAGGATATCGGCAATCAATGCCTCATATTCCGCCTGATTATTGCTGGTTTTGAAGGAAAACCTCAGGGATTGTTCTATTAACACACTGTTGGGTCCTTCCAAAATGACTCCAACCCCACTACCTAGCTGGTTGGACGACCCATCAACCGAGAGTACCCAACGATCATCACTTCCGGCATTATGCGTCGTCTCAGCGGACAGCTCGACCACAAAGTCGGCGAATATTGGCCCTTTAATCGGTCCTCGGGGTTCGTACTTGACGTCGAACTCTGACAACTCCACCACCCATTTTACCATCCTTCCAGCTACATCCAGTTTCTTTAGAACCTTTTGGATGGGCAAGTCAGTCATCACCCATACTTCGAAGCTCTGGAAGTAATGTCGTAGCCTTCTCGCTGAAAACACGACTGCCAGCGCCGCTTTCTCTAAGGCTTGGTATCTCACTTCCGGACCTTGTAACACCTTACTGACAAAGTAGATAGGTTTCTAAATTTGATCTTGTTCTTGTACGAGCACCGCGCTCAACGCCCTTTCAGTAACGGCGAAGTATAACTTGAGGGGCGTTCCCACTTGGGGTTTGCACAGAACCGGCGGGCTCGCCAAGTACTCCTTGAGTTTCACGAAAGCCTCTTCACACTATCTCGTCCAGACAAACCTGTTATTTCTTTTCAAACACTAGAAATACGGGTGGCCCCTCTCCCCACTGGCAGATACGAACCGCGATAGGGCGGCCATCCGGCCTGTAAGCTGTTGTACCTCCTTGATAGTGGCAGGGCTTCTCTTTGCTAGGATGGCAGCACACTTATCAGGATTCGCCTCGATTCCTCTTTCGGTTAAGAGGAAACCCAAGAACTTTCCCGCTTCTACGCCGAAAATGCACTTCTCGGGGTTTAGCTTCAGCCTGTACTTGGCTATTGTAGCGAATAGTTCCTCTAGATCGGCAACGTGCCGATTCTTTTCCGGGGATGTCACGACCATGTCATCGACATAAGCTTGTACGTTCCTCCCTAGCATGGGCGCAAGCACTTTATCCATTAGCCTCTGATACGTGGCTCCCGCGTTCTTCATCCCGAAGGGCATCACCCTGTAACTATAGCACGACCTTTCCGTCATGAAGGCAGTTTTTTCCTCATCCATGGGTTGCATCTTTATCTGGTTGTACCCCGAGAAGGCATCCAGGAAACTTAACAGTTTGCACCCTACTGCATTATCTACCAGGCCATCTATGCTGGGCAAAGGGAAGGAATCCTTTGGACACGCCTTGTTCAGATCTGTGAAATCGACGCACATTCGCCATCTCCCGTTGCTCTTCTTTACCAACACAACATTAGCAAGCCATTCCGGATACTGCACTTCCTTGATGTGGCCTGCGGATAGGAGTTTCTGTGTTTCCTCCCTAATCGCCTGCCTTCTTTCTTCATTGAACTTCCTCCTTCTTTGGCGGACTGGCTTGACTTGGGGGTCCATTGCCAAACGATGGGACAAGAGGTTGGGATCAATCCCCGGCATATCTGAGGCGGACCACGCAAACGCATCCAGATGTCTACTTATTACCTTGGCGATCTGATCCCGCTTTTCGTCATCTAGGGTTTTTCCCAGCTTGAATGTCTTTCCGCCGATCTCCTTCTCGAGCCAATCCTTGATCGGCTGGGGCCTCCTTTCACTGGCGATGACCCGCCCTTGCGATTCTTGACTCCCTGGTGGTCTCCAGGCGGTCACCTTCTTCCTCTATCTCTGCGATGCTCGCCACATCTGGCATCGCCGCATCCCCCTCAGCGATTACTTGAAGTGTTGTGCCTACTCGCCGGTCCTCCTGGCCGGGACCTGCACCAGGGGGTGGCGTTGTGCTTACATGGCACACTGATCGCCTATTTCTGAGGCTGTTTTCATAGCATTTCTTTGCTTCCTTTTGATCAGAGCGGATGGTGATAACCACCCCTTCCATCGAAGGTAGTTTGACCTTCATATGCCTAGTGGAGGGCACAGCTCCTATCCTGTTGAGCGTTGGCCTTCCTAACAGGACGTTGTATGCTGAAGGGGCATTCACGACCAAGTACCTGATCTTCTCTGTTCGCGACACCGCCCCATCTGTGAATGTCGTTCTTAACTCAATGTACCCCCTGACCTCCACTTGGTCACCAGCAAAGCCGTATAGGCAGCCTCCATACGGCCTCAGATGGTCTGAAGACAACTGTAACTTTTCGAAAGTTGGCCAGAACATCACATCTGCCGAGCTCCCTTGATCGACCAGTGCTCGATGAACCATCCTTCCCGCCGTGACGAGTGAGATCACGATCGGATCGTTGTCGTGGGACACAACATCCCTGAGGTCTTCTTTGGTGAACGTGATGTCCACATTGGGCGAATGATCCTCAAAAGCCTCCACTGACATTATGGACCTAGCATACTTCTTGCGTTGCGATGTCGTACATCCACCGCCCGAGAACCCACCCACAATGATGTGGACCCCGCCGTGGATGGGCACCTAGTGTTGCTATCCCTCGCCGCTTGCCGGTTGCAGAACTGACGATTGTCCTGTCTGCTTCTCCACCAAGTAGTCCTTCAGGAAGCCATTCTTCACGAGTTCGTCCAATTGGTGACCCAACGCTAAACAATTGTTAATATGATGCCCAAATGCTTCGTGGAACTCGCACCACGATTCCTTGTGGGGTCTTAGCATCTTGTCAGACTTCGCCGGTGGCCTCAACCTATCGGCTATGTTGGGCACCGCGATTAAATCTTTGAGTTCCATCACGAAGTTGTGTCTCGGTGGCCTGTTCCCTTCTCTTCTTTCCTCTACTCGACCCCTAGGCTGGGTCCTCCTTGGCTCGTAGGCACGCTTCCTGTCTAAGTGTTTTCTCTCTGTAGCGGCTTGGTGAACCCTAACAGGTTGCGTACGTATCTGTGCCTTGGGTCGCGCGGGTGCAGCGGTCGTGCACTTCTCGTATGCCTCACCTTCTGAGGCAATGTGCTCTACCGCTCGTCGCCTTATTTCAGCGAAAGTTTTTGGGTGACTGCAGTTGAGCGTTTTACTAAAAGATCCGGGTTGTACCCCCTTCCTGAATGCATACACGATCATGGGTTCCTCCGTGGTGTCTACTTTCACCACTTATGCCCTAAAACGGCTTATGTACTCTTTTAGGGTTTCGCCTTGTAACTGCTTGACGTCAAAAAGATCATATGAGACTGGGGCGGGAGTTCTGTTGGCTAGATACTGCTCTCTGAATAGTTGTGAAAGTTGGGCGAAGGACATGACGTGGCCCTCTAGGAGGCTGATAAACCAATCCATAGCCATCCCCGTCAAGGTGCTCATGAAAAGCTTGCACCTCACGGTGTCTGAACCGCCTACCAGCAACATCTGTGTGTGGAACGTCGTGAGGTGTGCCTCAGGATCCTCAACCCCCGTGAAGGTCGCTTTGGGTCCCGTGAACGTATTGGGAATCGATGTCTCCAGAATTGCCTGTGAAAACGGTGTTGTGAATTCCCTGGGTGGGGACGCGGCCTCAGGCTCGTCTCTGTTACGCCATCCACAGCGTAACTCCTCATTGGTACGGTGGAGCTCATCGTTTCTTTCTTGAGAGGCTGCCAGATCTGCCTGCATGCGCTCCTGCTCCACCTTTGAGGCTGCCATCGCGTTCTGCAGCCCTTGCACCATACCCACGAGTTGCTGCAGGGTCATCTCTTCACTCTTGGCGTGTGCTGGTCGGGTGGTCATGGCTCTCTGAAGATCTTTTCAACTTATATGGGTTTTGAGAACTGGAACTGAAAACTTGTGTGGTGGAACCGATGTTTATATCGGCCTCACGGTGGGCGCCAGATGTTCCGGCCGGTTGACCTGGATCGTCTTTATGCGTGGCTTGACCCCACGAGCTGGGGCACCTTCGTTCTGCTCCGTCTGTGAGTACCTGAAAAGAAGAACAAAGGGGAACCCTCGCGGCCATTTGCACTCCGACGATCAAGTCAGCTAGCGAGAAACACCAAAGTGACTGAAAACTGTATGATAATCTCAATGACTGAAACTGTGTGGCTAAAACTGTGTTGCCCTAATTGCCTTGTGCTCCCTATGGGGTACCGTGAAGACAACTAGGGTTTGTGCTCTGTGTGACTTATGAGAATTAGTTTAAAACTCGTGTAGCTGTGAAAGCGTACCTTACTAGGGTTCTTCGTGCCCTTTATATAGGTGAAAACTAGGGTTTACCTTTGTGTTGCTGCTATTATCTAGGGTTCCTTGGAGAAGGTCCTTGCGCCGCTATCCTTAGGATCTTAGCGTATCTGGCCTATGGACTTCCCTTATCTGGAGTGCAATGAATAACCTTGCGGCCACTTGGGCTCTAACTTAGGCACTGTAATTCTAGCACCATCATACTATTTGGGTGCCCTAATTAATCACATGTCATGCATGCAGCCTTGCTTGGGGATCTTTAATGAGCACGTGGGCATTGTCACGTGCCCCTTTGATTTGACGTTTATTTTGTGCGGAGGGTCCCACAGCGCCGCCACCCAACTTAGGGTTATTCCATCGTGTGGGCCCTCTTCTCTGCAAAATGCTTTGGGCGATGTCTTATTGGGGCGACGTCCTTCCGTGAGTTGACTTTGACTTCGACCTTTTGTTGATCACCCCGGGACGGTACACAATCAAATACATATTACACACAAAACCACCAAAGAAGTGACCTTGAACCCTTCAAGAAACACATTTCCTTTGGCACAGCACACACCAAAACCTCAAGAGCACACAACACTCATTGGCTTACAACACCAGAAAATACAAAGTGTTCAGAACGAATTACACTTGTTTACAGAATAAACTGAAATCAATACAGATGTAATCCTATTCCACTCTCTCTTGAGAAAACCAAAGCTGAAAAGTGAATGTTCAAAACTTGAAAGCAATCTCTCATAATTGAAAAACTCTAATATGTTTTTCTTATTTGTTATAAAACATAAACAAACTATTTATAGCTTTCAAAGATTGGTCAAAGCATTTAATAATGGAGCATATTCAGTTGAAAATCATTTAAAGTACACTCAACTAACAAAACAAAATTTTGTTAGGATTTTCAAACAAACAATTGATTGAAAGCACGAAACAATCGATTATTTTTGTTTGACAGCAAGTCAACCAACCAAAACAGTTTTCAACCTTTTCAAAAACACCTAAGAGTAAAACAATCGGTTGTTTCAACAAAACAACAAGTTATTTTTCACTTAGTTTGAAAAACTCTTTAATCTTAAAAGATTTAAAAACACTTTAGCTTTAGATTCAACAAAGAATGGATTACATAGATAAACTACCCAGATCTTATCCTAAACACAGCAGCAACTTCGACCTTGCATCAAACACTTGAATTTGGATTCTTCAAAGCCTTTGATCACTCTTGATCAGCAATCTCCCCCTATTTGATTAAGAAAGATCTCTGGTTGCTTGTGTTGGACTTGTTTGAATCTGAAGCATTTCCTCCAAAACAAAACTTTATGCAATATACAACATCTATAGCAGCAGGTTAGAAAAGTAATTCACTAAATCACTGTATCAGACAAACAACCGGTTGTTTCCTCGATTCAATCGGTTGTTTCTGTCAGCAGAAGCAGAAAATAGTTCCAATTTCTGAAATTGGAGAGTTTTAATAGTTTGAAACATATTATAGAGAGCAGACAACACAAAAACCAACCAATTCTCCCCCTATTTGTCTTCACAAATAGAATTAAAAAATAGTTTAAGAGAGATTTTGAGAGTCAAGAATGCCTAACTCATTTCTTAAGAAGAAAAACCTTTCTTTTGGTAGAGGTTTTGTGAATATATCAGCCAGTTGCAGTTTTGTTTCAATGAATTTCACATCACAGTCTCCATTGTTCACATGATCTCATATGAAGTGATGACGAATCTCAATGTGCTTAGTTCTTGAATGCCGAATCTGATTTTTGGTGAGATTTGTACCAACCCGTCCCCAGGCGTTGACCAAAGTCAAAGTCAAACATATGGTGGGGACCACTACGGAGGAAAGTCAGCATGTTGACCGCTTTGGGCGTCGCCAGCCTTGGGTGTCGCCAAGTATGGGCGTCACCAGGTTTTGGCGTCGCCAGGTTTGGCCGTCTCCCATCCTAAAGGCACGACCCGTTATTCTAAAAGTATGTTTCGGCTCAGATGGTGACACCCTCCGATACCCACGAGTAGGGAAGACCGTGGAGGGGGCGTCTCAGCAAGAGGCCACGGTACGAACGAGGAGGCCTCGGGCCCCGGTACCCGAGAACAATAACAAGGGAAAAGAGAAAGGTGGCTTCAAGGCCATATCCCCAATACTAGTAGGGAGTAACCTGACTCGTGAAGTACCCACGCCACCTCTGGAGAATCCCTGGGATAGATACGACCCAGGAGAGGGCCACGCCCAAGGGTAATCCATGTGCGTGGTACGAGAGGAAGGCTGATACGTTCCCAGGGTGAGTGACTAGAGGCTGGGGCGCATGAGTTGGCACCCAGGTAGTTCCCCCCTTGCGCCAGATGCACTTCGAGGAAAGAAGACTTACACGCTGGAATTTCCCTAAGTTGGGTTACAGCGTCGTAAGGCCTTCCACGTGGAGTTGCGATTAAGTCAGAAAGGCCACGTGGCAGTAAGCACTGAAACCCAAGGTATATAAGCTTCTCTGAAAGCTTAGTAAGGTACGTTTTTTTACAGATTACACACACTTTAATCATTTGCTCTCTTACTCACTATACACACGAGTGATTGGGGAGAGAGAGAGGAGTTAGTTACGATTCAGTTACACACCTTCAGAGCATTCAGTTATGGTGCTGCGATACGGAGGTGTTTGGTGTTTTCTGCTTGCTGACTTGATCATCGGAGTGCAAACGGCCGCGATGGTTGTTCTCTCCTTTTCATGTGATCACGGCGGAGTAGGGTGAAGATCTGAGTTGGAGACGAAAGAGTCCTTCGTGGGTCAAAGCAACGCACGAAGATCTTTTCAGTCAACCGGCAGGAACAAGATTTATAGCACTTGTGTTGTCACAAAGCAAAGGAACCTTGCTGATCTTCAATCCAAAATCTACAAATTGTTGTTTAAGCCAAAGTATTTGTGCACAACAGCTTCCAACAACAATGTATTCAACCTCTGCAGTAGAAAGGGCTACACAAGCTTGCTTCTTACTATGCCAAGAGATGAGGCTTGATCCAAGAAGATGACAAGTGCCACTTGTGCTTTTTCTGTCTAGCTTACACCCTGCAAAATCAGAATCTAAATAACCAATTAAGTGTAAAGGAGAGTGAAAAGGATACCATAGACCAACATTGGTTGTTCCTTTGAGATATTTAAGAATCCTTTTTGCAGCTTTGAAGTGAGATTCCTTTGGATTTGCTTGATATCTTGCACAAAGACATACGACAAATATGATATTCGGTCTACTTGTTGTGCGATAGAATAAGGAGCCAATTAAACCTTTGTATCTTGTTTTATCTACTCCTTTTCCAGCAGCATCTACATCCATATAACAGCTTGAAGGCATGGGTGTGCTTACTTCCTTGCAACCTTCCATTTCAAATTTCTTGAGAATTTCTTTGCAATATTTTGATTGGCATAGAAAGATTCCATCCTTTGTTTGCTTGACCTGCAATCCAAGAAAGAAAGAAAGCTCCCCCATCATAGAAATTTCAAACTCACCTTGCATGGCTGCCACAAATTCTTCACACAAACTATCTTGGGTAGCACCAAAGATGATGTCATCAACATAGATTTGTACTAGGATGATTTCAGAATTTGACTTCTTAATGACGAGAGTTTTGTCAATCATTCCTCTTTCATAACCATGTGACAAAAGGAAATTGCTAAGCCTCTCATACCACTGCCTTGGAGCTTGCTTAAGCCCATACAATGCCTTTTTCAACTTAAAAACATGATTAGGATGTTGATGATCCTCAAAACCCGGTGGTTGCTCAACATACACTTCTTCATTGATAAATCCATTGAGAAAAGCATTGTTCACATCCATTTGAAAGAGTTTGAATCCACTCATACAAGCAAAAGCCAGCAGCAACCTCACAACTTCCAATCTTGCAACAGGGGCAAAGGTTTCTCCATAGTCAATCCCTTCCTCTTGATTGTAGCCTTTGGCAACTAGCCTTGCCTTGTTCCTTGTAATTACTCCAGCCTCATCAAGCTTGTTTCTGAAAACCCATTTAGATCCAGTGATGTTCATCTCAGCTGTCTTGGGAACCAGAAACCACACATCATTCCTAGCAAACTGATTCAGCTCTTCATGCAAAGCTTCCACCCATTTTTCATCTTTAAGAGCTTCTTCAATAGACTTTGGTTCAACTTGAGAGACAAAAGCAGTGTGCCTGCAGAAGTTTGAGATAGAGCTATGTGTAGAAACACCCTCATTTATCTTCCCAATGATGTTCTACACTGACAGATCTCTTGGTATTCTCCATTCTTTAAGTAGCTCGCTCTGCTGTAGAATTTCAATCGGTTGTTTCGATGAATCAACCGGTTGTTTTTCTGCACAGCAGTCCAGCTTCTCCATATTGATGTTCTGCTCATCCTCTTTTGTGTTGTTCTTTGAGACTTGGATGCTTTTGTGATCAACTTCATCAAATACCACATGAACAGATTCTTTTACAGTCATGAACCTCTTGTTGTAGATCCTATATGCATGACTATTTAAGGAATAGCCAATAAAGATTCCATGATCAGCTTTTTCATCAAACTTTCCCATATTTTCTTTTCCATTATTCAGAACAAAACAGTTGCATCCAAACACTCTTAGGTGACAGATGTTTGGCTTCCTTCCATTGAAGAGTTCATAGGGAGTTTTCTTCAAGATTGGCCTTATTAGCACTTTATTCATCACATACCAAGAGGTGCTAACAACATCAGCCCAAAAATACTTGGGTAAGGAGGATTCACTTAGCATGGTTCTTGCTAACTCTTCAAGAGATTTGTTCTTTATTTCCACAACACCATTTTGTTGAGGAGTTCTTGGTGCAGAGAAGTTGTGTAAGATCCCCATCTTCTCACAGAATTTGTTGAATTTCTCATTTTGAAATTCCCTTCCATGATCACTCCTTATAGAACCAATGTTGCTGTTTTTTGTGTTTTGTAACCTTCTAGTAAGCTTTTTGAAGGCAGAGAAGGCATCACTCTTTGATTCCAAGAAGAGAGTACATGTGTACCTAGAGAAATCATCCACAATAACAAAAGCATAATAGTTGCCACCAAGACTCGTGGTTCTTGAAGGTCCAAACAAATCCATATGGAGCAGCTCAAGGGGTTTTAAAGATGAAACAACAATTTTAATTTTGAAAGAATTTTTAACTTGTTTCCCCTTTTGACAAGCTTCACATATGTGGTCTTTCTCAAACTTAAGCTTGGGTAACCCAATCACAAGATCTTTTGAGATTAATTTGTTTAAGTGATTCATGTGAATGTGAGCAATTCTTCTATGCCATAACCAAGATTCATCATGCTTAGAAAGAAGACAACCTATAGAACAAGGAGAAGAAATATCCAAGAGATAGACATTGTTGATTCTCTTACCAATCAACATTACCTCTTTTGAGTTAGGAAGGCAGATTTCACAAGAGTTTGTCTTGAAGATTACTTGATAGCCTTTGTCACATAGTTGGCTAATGTTGAGCAAGTTGTGCTTTAGTCCCTCTACATACAAGACATCATGAATGATCAAGATACTCTTATCTCCTATAGAGCCTCTTCCAAGAATGCTTCCTTTGTTGTTATCTCCATATGTTACATGGCCTACTTGTTTGAAGGTGATGCTCACAAACTTTGATTTATCTCTTGTAATGTGTTTTGAGCAGCCACTGTCCAGATACCACTGTTGCATGCTCTCCATCAAATTTCCCTACAAAGTGAAATTTCAAGTACAAAAATTTGGTCCCCTTTTAAATGTGGGTCCTTTTGATTTACATTCATTACTAGGAACTCCAAAATCTTTAGGAATCCATCTCATAATGCCTTTAGAAACAGAATATTTCCTAATTTTACAAAATCTGACAAAATGGCCTCTTTTCATGCAGTAGAAGCATGTAACAACCGGTTGTTTCGACAGAACAATCGGTTGTTTTTCTGGCAGTTATGAAAATGACTTTGAAAACTTGGCTTGCTTGTTCTGTGGATTAAAACCTAATCCAGCTTTTCCAAAAACACAATTTTGAGATGCCAAGACATTCTCAAAGTTGGATTTACCCTTTGAAAGCTTATCCACAGTCTTTACAAGATAATGAGCTTTCTTTTCAAGATTTTCACAAATAAGAGAGTCACACTTGCAAGAAGAGTTTTTGTAAAGAATTTCAAGGTTTTCAAAATCTGTTTTTGAATTTTCTAATTCTTCTTCCAATGATTTGACTCTATTTTCAAGCCAGTTGTTCATTCCCTTCAATCGGTTGTTCAAGACAGCCAATCAACTAGCTTCTTCATGTGTTTCTTGAAATGCTTGAAGTAATTGACTGTAATTTTCAGGATTTGAAGAATTAGAGGAACTTACACTGCTTGAATCATCTTCCTTTTTTGGCCATGAAGCATAGATTGAGACCTTTTTTATTCTTTCTTCTTTTTCTTCTTGTCTTTGATTTCTTTATTTCAGTGGTACTCTCATGAGTTGCTTTGAGTGTATCCCACATCTCCTTAGCAGATTCACATTTTGAGATCCTGAAAAATTCTTTAGAATCCAAAGCAGATGTTATTATATTTTTGGCACTGCAATCAAACTTGGCCTTTTCACTTTCTTCATTACTCCATTGGGACCATGGTTTTTTAATAAAAGATCCATTCTTTTTAATCTTTGGAATGAAAGGGCCATTTTCAATTGCATCCCAAATCCCTTGATCAATGGATTCAACAAAGATTTTCATTCTAGCTTCCCAATACTTATAATTCAAACCACAAAACAAAGGTGGTTTGTTAATTGAAGCACCCTCCTCAAAAGGTAATTTTCCAGCCATTGAAAAAGATTTTAGGATCAAACTTGAGTATTTTTCAAGTACCAAGCTCTTGATGCCAATTGTTAGAATATATGGCCTTAAACGAGAGGGGGGGTAAATTGTTTAAAGGGGGTTTTCGAAAAAATTTTAAGCTAGAACAAAATCCTTTGTATGAAACTCAATCAGAAATTCAGTTAGCCAAGATATAAAGCACAAAACAGCAAAGCACCAGAAAAACAATCGATTGTTTCTTCGAAAAAAACGGTTGTTTATACCAGCAAAACAATAACAACTGAATTTAAATGAGTTTAAGGGAAGAAAGAGATACACAAAAAGTTTATACTGGTTCACTCTTAAACCAAGAGCTACATCAAGTCCCCAGAATCCACTGGGCAATCCACTAAGCAATCAAATACATATTACACACAAAACCACCAAAGAAATGACCTTGAACCCTTCAAGAAACACACTTCCTTTAGCACAGCACACACCAAGAATGTTGATTTTGACAACCTCAAGAGCACACAACACTCCTTGGCATACAACACCAGAAAATACGAAGTGTGCAGAACGAATTACACTTGTTTACAGAATAAACTGAAATCAATACATATGTAATCATATTCCACTCTCTCTTGAGAAAACCAAAGCTGAAAAGTGAATGTTCAAAACTTGAAAGCAATCTCTCACAACTGAAAAACTCAAATCTATTTTTCTTGTTTGTTATAAAACATAAACAAACTATTTATAGCTTTCAAAGATTGGTCAAAGCATTTAATTCAGAAGCATATTCAGTTGAAAATAATTTAAAGCACACTCAACTAACAAAACAGAATTCTGTTAGGATTTTCAACTAAACAATCGATTCAAAGCACGAAATAGTCGGTTGTTTTGGTTTGACAGCAAGTGAACCAACCAAAACAGTTTTGAACCTTTTCAGAAACACCTAAGAGTAAAACAATCGGTAGTTTCGACAAAACAACAGGTTGTTTTTCACCTAGTTTGAAAAACACTTTAATCTTAAAAGATTTAAAAAACACTTTATCTTTAGATTCAACAAAGAGTGGATTACACAGATAAACTACCCAGATCCTATCCTAAACACAGCAGCAACTTCAGCCTTGCATCAAACACTTGAATTTGGATTCTTCAAAGCCTTTGCTCACTCTTGATCACTTTGTTAGTGATCAGCAACTCGAAACTAGTAATTGGACAAGTTACGGGCGAGTACCAGGCCAAGGACCCCCAGATGGCCGCATATTTAAAATATGTCATGCTCTTGAAAGAGACCTTCGTTGCGTTAGAGCTGGTGCACATTCCCAGGGAACAGAATGCCCGATCTAACTTACTACCGAAGCTCGCCAACTCAGGCTAGGTAGGCCAACAGAGGACAGTTATCCTGGAAACCTTAAAAGAGCCCAAGACCACTAGAAGTAGCGTGGAAGAGGTCCAGCAAGTGAGTGTCTTCGAAGACGGTAGGAGAAGTCACCGATCGTTGACTCAGGAAACGTTGAGGGTACCCAAGATAAGTGCATACGACCTGTCAATGGGAGAATCATCGGACGTTTGCCTGGTCGATATAGGTGAAACCTAGATGACACCCTATACACGTTACCTGGATGATGGCCTACTCCCGCAAGAGCCAACGGAGGCCAAAATCATCAAGAAGAATGCATGAAAATACACATTAGTAGATGGATACACTCACCCTATCTTGTCCTGTGTGAGTGGTGAGCAGTGTACGCGCATCAAGGTTGAGCTCCATGAAGGTATATGTGGGAGTCACATCGGTGGTCGAGCTCTCTCATTGAAGGTTGTTCGAGCAGGGTATTACTGGCCAACCATGAGGGAGGATTGTACGAGATACACACAGCGGTGCAAACAGTGCCAATAGAAGAGTTGCGATCGATCCACAACCCATGGCCTTTCCACATGATCCTGCCTGCTGACCAAAACGCTGGAGCTATGCCTCGTCAAACTTGGATCGACGTATGCGCCGTGTTTGCCTTCGTCCTTCACCGCGATCCACCTCGAGAACCTGCAAAAGACGAAACGGCGCCGCTGCGGCCGATCGCGCTCTGACGCCCAAGTCAGCGACTGAACCACCAATTACTCAAGAATAAAACTCAAGAACTCTAAGGAACCGTGACCAGTTCTCTCTTAGTGTACTCAAGACTCGCAAGCGTAAAGAAACAATCTGAACGTGCGTACCTCAGAAGTTCGTTGGGAACTCTTATATACCTGGGCACTTTCTCTCTCCTGGCAGTTACACATCTGGACACGTGGCTCGCATCCAGCTGTACACGTGCCTTCATCTGGAGCATCCTTGACTAGGGCGCTACTTCTGACTCTTCTTTGGCTAAGTTACTTATGCATGATACTACTCAGTGCATAGTTGCCTTGGAGCGTGATCTCTTCTGGATGGCGAGTTCGGGTGCCTTCGTACACACCTTCCCTGTGGTCTCGCCGGCCGCCTTCATGATCTGCCCTACCAGCTTCACCGTGTAAGTGGGCTATCTCCCAAGCTCATCCTCTGGCTAATTGGGTAATGACCATCTGCCTTCATCTTCGGCGATGTCCTTGTTTCGGCGATCTCTAATCACTTGGTTGCCTGGATTCACATCTGGCGACTTCATCTTCAACTCGGTGACCGCCGGTTTAGGTATGGTGGAGATCGGAGCACGCCAACTTAATAACTGGCGACTACGCAAACCCCCCGACCTCCTTCCCTTCTGCCAACCAGGTGTCCCATCCAACACGCCTACAAAATAGCTCGACGCCACGTCATTACTCCCGACTACCAGGGTGGTACACAAGCCCCCCAGTCTTAAGCGAAGACTTGTGCAGCGAAAAGACTGAAGGAGTCACGTCATTACCGATCTACGTGGCGCTGGCGCAAAATTCCAAACGTTTGTACTTTCTGCTTTCCTGACGCTCCACCAAACATTCTTCTAATCGCTTGACACGTGGCCTCATCAACGGTTGCCTTCAGTTGTCGTTTGCGCTTCCAAAACCCATTCGAAAAACCCTTAAACCCATTTCACTTCTACTGTTCCATCACTTCTTTGCTTTCTCAAACGCTTCAAGCTTCTTGTACCGCCCTGGTGGTCGGGTATGATGACGTGGCATCCTGCTGAAGTGTAGGCGTGTTGACAAGGCGCCAGGTTGGCAGATAGGAAGGAAGTCGGGAGGCACGTGTAGTCGCCAGTTGTTAAGTTGGCGTGTTCCGATTTCCAGCTTACCAGAATAGGCGATCGCCAGGTTGAAGATGAAGTCGCCAGATGCAGACCCAGGCGACCAAGCAGTCGGAGATCGCCAGAACAAGCACATCGCCGAAGATGAGGGAGAAGTAGATTATGAAGGCGGCCGGCGAGACCACAGGGAAGGTGTATGAAGGCCCTAACTCGCCAGTTCCAGTAGAGATCGCACTCCTAAGTTAGCTATGCACTGGGCAGTACCATGCATAAGTAACTTAGCCAAAATGAGAGCAGAAGCGGCGCCAAGTCAGGGAGCCTCCAGATGATGGCACGTGTACAGTTGGATGCGAGCCACGTGTCCAAGTCTGTAACTGCCAGGAGAGAGAAAACCACCAGGTATATAAGAGTTCTTAACAGACTTTCTGAGGTACGCACGTTCAGTTCATACACTTTACGCTTGCGAGTGATAGAGCTGTTTGTGAGAGAGGATTTGCACGGTTCTCGTTCTTAGTATTTGGTGATACCGTCACTGACTTGAGCGTCGGAGTGCGATCGGCCGCAGCGGCGCCGTATCGTTTCTTTGCAGGTTCTTGAAGTAGATCCCGGAAGGAACGGAGGTGAGAAGCGGTGCGCACGTCGATCCGTTGACGAGGCATTCTCCAGCGTTCCGGTCAACAGGCAGGATCATCAGGCGCCCACCGTGGGGCCGTGTAAAACTTGCTCCCATCCACAGCGCAAGTTTGGAGGTTTTCGAGGTTTTCGGCGTGGTTGTGTGCTGGTGCAACCGTCGTTCGCAGTTTCTTTGAGTTTCGTTCGGTGAAATTGCGTTTTGAACCGTTCGTTTGGCTTTTCGATCGGTGGAGGAAGCGGTGGTTGTTGGTGAAGTTGTGGTTTTCTTCGAAGGTTTGCGGTGTTCTTGAGTTCTTGCGCAGTTTCTTGAGTTTTCTCCGATTGCGCTGATTCGATCGTGGTTGAAGTGTTGTTTGCTGTATTCCCGTGATTCGCTGAAGTTAATGAGAAAAATGAGAAGCAATCGTTCCAGTCCCGTGGCGCCTGTCGCTGCTGAAGGCGACGCCGCCATGACCATGGCGCAGATGGCAGAGATGATGCGCTCGTTGCAGGCAATTGTGGAAGCCTCGCGCGTAGAGCAGGCTAGGATACATGAGGACTTGGTCGCCTCTCGCGCCAGGAACGAGGAACTCAGCAAGGTGACTGAGGAGCTGCGTCGAGCTCTTCAGGAGCAGCAAGGACGTACTTCTGTTGAAGAGGTGGCACCGTCGACGCCACCTCGTGTTTTCCCAATGCCTTTCGTTCAGGCGATTACCGACACGCCAATTCCCACGAGCGTGGTTCCGGTTAAAGCTGTTTTTACCGGCGTGGAGGATCCAGAGGCTCATCTGACCACGTTCCACACGCAGATGATGCTGTCGGGAGGGTCAGACGCCGTCTACTGCAAGATGTTCGTGAGTACGCTCCAGGGAACGGCGATGGAGTGGTTTGTGAGCCTGCCTAACGGCCACATAACCAATTTTCAACAGTTCTCGAAAATCTTTGTCGAGCAGTACATTGGGAATAAGGCACCGCCCAGGGTGTCCTATGATCTGTTTGATATAAGGCAGTACCATGGGGAGTCCCTCAGAGACTACCTCAATCGCTTCGGAGCGCAGATGGTCAGATCGCCGGCCAAGGATGAAGAAATGCTGGTCTATGCCTTCAAGAAGGGCGTGCAGCCAGGGCCATTCTGCGAGGCCTTGATCAGGGCTCATCCAGCGACCTTTGCTGAAGTCAGGCGACTTGCGGTGGCCCACATCGCCGACGAGAGTGAAGTCGCCGAGAAGAGAGGCAGCGTGGCTCCCGCCAGGCCACGCGCCCAGACCAGGATCCAGCCGCAGAGGGTGCTGGAAACGGCGGCGGCGGTCAGAAAAGACCAAAGGACTCGCTATCCTTACGATAGGAGAAATAAGGGAAGAAGCCAAGCGCGCCAACAACCAGTGCGCCAACAACCAGCACGCCGGGAATACAATCGCCCGCCTAAGCACAAATTCGTCATGGGACTAGCGGATCTGATCGCCATCCCTAACATATCTGCTAGGTTGAAGGCGCCTGAGAAGGTGGGCGACAAGGTGCTGGGGTCAAAGCCGGACGCCTGGTGCGAGTTCCACCAGTGTTTTGGCCACAACCTAGACTCGTGTTTGTCTTTAGGATACCAGCTCGACAATCTGGTTAAGAGCGGGTTCCTAAATGACTATCTGCTGGATAGAAGGACGGGGGGAGCGTCGAGTTCCCAGCCAGTAGGTGGAGAAGCCCAGCAACACGAGATGCCTATCCACGGGGAAATCCACACCATTGCAGGGGGTTTCTCAGGTGGTGGATGCACCGCATCGCAGAGGAAAAAGTATGCGCGATCGGTGATGACAGTGGACATGTTTGAAGATCACTCGCCGGAAGTGGACATCACGTTCACAAAGCAGGATCTTCGGGACGTTGTGCCCCATGACAACGATCCCATAGTTATTTCGTTGGTTACAGCAGGGAGGAAGGTCCACAGGGTTCTGGTGGACCAAGGAAGCTCGGCAGACGTGATGTTCTGGCCGACTTTCACGCAGCTGGAATTGCCCCTTGACCAGCTAAGGCCCTATGGAGGGTGCTTGTATGGGTTCGCTGGCGACCAGGTGGAGGTCAGGGGGTACATTGAGCTGAGAACCACGTTTACAGATGAGGTTGGGTCGAGGACGGAGAAAATCAAGTACCTCATCGTAAACGCCCCTTCAGCATATAACATCCTGTTGGGAAGGCCCACTCTTAACAGGATAGGTGCCATTCCGTCGACTCGGCACATGAAGGTGAAGTTGCCGTCGATGGAAGGGGTTGTGATCACGATAAAGTCTGATCAAAAAGAAGCAAAAAGGTGCTATGAGAATAGCCTGAAAAACAAAAGATCGGTGAGTTATGTAACAACCACCCCGCCTCCCGGTGTGAAGCCCAGACCGCCGGTAACAGAGGAGGCCGCCGGAAGGGATGTAGAGATGGTAGACGCTGAGCTAGGGGAGAAGAATGCTGGCCTGGAGGAGGAAGAGGCGCGGAATCGCCCCGAGGAAGCAAGGGAACAGGGAATCGCCAGGGCGGTGATCGCCAGAGAATCCAGGCCCAAACCTGTTGAGCAGTGGCTCGAGAAGGAGATCGGAGGGAAGATCTTCAAGCTCGGAAGATCTCTGGAGGTCGATCTCCAGGACCAGATCGCCAAGGTGATTGAGCGGCATCTGGACGCGTTTGCTTGGTCCGCTTTGGACATGCCCGGGATCGATCCCGACTTCTTGTGCCATCGCCTGGCGATGGACAACATGGTGAGGCCGGTGCGACAAAGGAGAAGAAAATTCAACGAGGAGAGGAGGCAGGCGATCAGGGACGAAACACAGAAACTCCTCGCTGCAGGCCACATCAGGGAAGTCCAGTACCCTGAATGGTTGGCGAATGTCGTATTGGTGAAGAAGAGTAACGGGAAATGGCGCATGTGCGTCGATTTCACCGATCTGAATAAAGCTTGCCCAAAGGATTCGTATCCTTTACCAAGCATTGATGCCCTGGTTGATAGTGCTGCAGGGTGCAAGCTGCTGAGTTTCCTGGACGCCTTCTCGGGCTATAATCAGATCAAGATGCATCCCATGGATGAAGAGAAAACAGCCTTCATGACGGAGAGGTCGTGCTACTGCTATAAGGTGATGCCGTTTGGGCTGAAGAACGCGGGGGCCACGTACCAGAGGTTGATGGATCGAGTACTTGCACCAATGCTGGGAAGGAACGTGCAAGCCTACGTCGATGACATGGTCGTGACCTCGCAGGAGAAGAGCAAGCACGTTGCAGACTTGGAAGAATTGTTCACGACGATCGCCAAGTTCAAGTTAAAGCTCAACCCGGAGAAATGCATTTTCGGCGTGGAAGCTGGAAAGTTTTTGGGTTTTCTCTTGACTGAAAGGGGAATAGAAGCTAACTCAGACAAGTGTGCCGCCATCGTGGCGATGAGAAGCCCGGCTACAGTGAAAGAAGTCCAGCAGCTAACAGGTCGGATGGCAGCCCTATCTCGCTTCGTGTCAGCTAGCGGAGAAAAGGGGCATCCCTATTTTCAGTGTCTGCGGCGCAATAACAAGTTCGCTTGGACGAAAGAGTGTGAGGAAGCTTTCGTCAAGCTGAAGGAGTATATGGCGAGCCCGCCGGTTCTGTGCAAACCGCTGGCGGGAATCCCTCTCAGGTTGTACTTCGCTGTGACTGAGAGGGCGGTGAGTGCGGTGCTCGCCCAGGATCAAGATCAGGCTCAGAAGCCTATTTATTTTGTGAGCAAGGTGTTGCAGGGCCCAGAAACGAGATATCAGGCCCTGGAGAAGGCTGCGCTGGCTGTGGTGTTTTCGGCGAGGAGGTTGCGCCACTACTTCCACAGCTTCACAATACTGGTGATGACTGACCTGCCCATCCAGAAGGTCTTGAAGAAACCTGACGTTGCGAGAAGAATGGTGAAGTGGGCAGTGGAGTTGTCAGAATTTGACATTAAATATGAGCCCCGAGGCCCGATCAAGGGGCAAATCTTTGCAGATTTTGTGGTCGAGCTCTCATCAGAGGCGACGCGGGTTGAAGGAGATGATTTCCGTTGGGTACTCTCGGTGGATGGATCGTCGAACCAGCAGGGTAGCGGTGCTGGAGTCATATTGGAAGGACCCAACGGCGTGCTGATCGAACAATCGTTGAGATTTGCCTTCAAAGCCAGCAACAATCAAGCAGAGTATGAGGCGCTGATCGCCGGGATTCTGCTGGCCAAGGAGATGGGAGCTAGGGTGTTGATGGCTAAGAGTGACTCGCTGCTAGTCACAGGGCAAGTAACAGGCGAGTTCCAGGCTAAAGATCCACAAATGGCGGCTTACTTGGCGTATGTGCAGGAATTGAAGAGTTCCTTTGCCTCTTTTGAAGTAGTACATGTGCCCCGAGAGCAGAATGCCCGAGCTGACTTGCTTGCTAAGCTCGCCAGTTCAGGCAAGGGGGTAGGCAGAGGACGGTGATTCAAGAAACTCTGAAGACGCCGAGGGCATTTGTAGCAGATCACCTGGTCCTTCAGATAAGCAAGTCGACAGAGAGAGCAGCGAGAAGCCATAAGTCTTTGACGCAAGAAACTCTGAGATCGCCAAGAATTAGAGCATGTCGAGGAGAGAAGGTGGACGTGATGCAGGTCTGCGCCACCCATGAGTCAGACACTTGGATAACACAGTACAAGCGGTGCTTGGCAGATGGCCTCCTCCCGCTGGATCCAACAGAAGCTAGGAAGGTAAAGAAAAATTCCAGCAAGTACACGTTGATTGATGGCGATCTGTACAGGTTTGGGTTCACTCACCCACTCCTGGAATGTATACACGGCGAGAAGTGCACGAGAATTATGGCGGAGCTCCACGAAGGAATATGTGGAAGCCACGTCGGGGGTCGAGCTCTGGCCGCGAGGACTCTCCGTGCAGGCTACTATTGGCCATCCATGAGAGAAGATTGCAAGAAGTATGCCCAGTGCTGCAAACAATGCCAGCAGCACGCCGATTGGCACAAGGCACCTCCCGGGGAGTTGAAGTCGATCTATAGCCCTTGGCCGTTTCATACTTGGGGAATCGACATCCTGGGACCTTTCCCGCTGGCGATCAGGCAGATGAAATACTTGGTGGTGGCGATTGAGTATTTCACCAAGTGGATCGAAGCAGAACCAGTGGCCCAGATCACCGCACACAAGATCGAAGGTTTTGTATGGAAGAACATCGTGTGCCGGTTTGGAGTGCCTAAGCGCCTGGTGTCGGATAATGGGACTCAGTTTGCAAGCCACCTGTTGAAGAAGCTTTGTGAAGGGGTTGGAATTCAACAAGTGTTTGCATCCGTCGAGCACCCTCAGACGAATGGCCAGGTGGAATCAGCTAATCGGGTGTTGTTGAGAGGTTTGAAGAGAAGGCTTGAGAAAGCCAAGGGAAGTTGGGCTGAGGAGGTGCCCCGTATAGTCTGGGCGTACCACACCACCGAGCAGTCAGGAACCCATGAGACCCCGTTTAGCTTGGTCTATGGGTGTGACGCCATGATTCCAGTGGAGATCCAGGAGAGCTCGCCGAGATTCCAGAACTTCGTAGAGGAAGATTCGAATGAAGAGAGAAGGCTAAACCTGGATCTGCTGGATGAGGTCAGGGAAGAGGCAAGGCTGAAGGCTGAGGCGGTGAAGAGGAGGATCGAGCGAAGGTACAACTCTAAGGTGATGCCAAGGCAGTTTAGAGAGGGCGATCTGGTGATGAGGAAGGCCCACCAGTACGAGATGGAGAATAAATTGTCACCCAAGTGGACTGGACCGTTCAGAATAACCGAGGCGCTCGGGAACGGGGCCTACCGCTTAGAAACGCTGGAAGGAGGGGCGATCCCTCGTACCTAGAACGCCACACACCTGAAGTTGTACTATAGTTAAGAGCTTTGTAAGTAAAGACAAACACAAATGTTATATTACAATGTCTCTGTTAAAACAGTTTCAAGGGGGCACTCTTTTTTCCCTAAGGAGGGCTTTTAATGAGGCCACCCAATAAAAGAAGAGTTTTCGAAGTATAAGGTGTTTTCAGATTGCATGTGTGCTATTTTCAAAAGTTTTGAAGAAAGACCTTGTCATTTGTACATGATTTAAGGCAAGAAAAGATATATCGCGTGCTTTCTAAAAAGTTTTAAGTCCTCATCGCTTTTCGGCGATTAGAGGCACCAGTTAAGTTTTAAGTCCTCATCGTTTTTCGGCGATTGGAGGCACCAGTTAAGTTTTAAGTCCTCATCGTTTTACGGCGATTGGAGGCACCAGTTAAGTTTTAAAGTCCTCATCGTCTTTCGGCGATCGGAGGCACCAGATGAAAGACCTCCTCGCCGTCGAGCGAGTACAGGCGAGAAAGAGTAAAAGTCCTCCGTGTTTCTGGGAGCGAGAAGATGTAACTCCTGGGGCAATGTAGAGGCAAGTTAAAGACCTCCTCGCCGTCGAGCGAGTGCAGGCGAGAAAGATAAAGGTCCTCAGTGCATCCAGGGGGGAGGAGATGTACACCCTGGGCAAGTTGAGGTACCAGATAAAGTCCTTATCGCCGTTGTGCGAGCTAAGGCCAGTTAGAGACCTCCTCGCCGCCGAGCGAGTGCAGGCGAGAGAAAGAAAAGGTCCTCAGTGCATCCAGGGGGGAGGAGATGTACACCCTGGGCAAGTTGAGGCACCAGATAAAGTCCTTCTCGCCGTTGAGCGAGTTCAGGCGAGTTAAAAGACCTTCTCGCTTATGTGCGAGCATAGGCAAGATAAAATCCTTCTCGTCTCGAACGAGTTCAGGTATGGCGCAGAGGGTGGAAGAAGCTTGAAAGGTGGCTAAGGTAGGTTCGAAGAGAACGCCTAGTCAGCCGGTCTTTTGCTCTGAAGTTCAGGGGGGCAAGAGAAGATCCCAAAGGGCGTTTCTACCCCAGATAAAGAAACGATTGCCAAAGCATGAAGCTAGGAAAGGCTGATGGTACCAAGAGTTCTTGGCGATCGGGGAAAGTTCAAACGACGGCGAGAAGGTTGAAAGACTTGTTTGATAAAGCAGGTCGAGTGGGACGTTGTTTGAGCCAATCATTGAGTTACAGTTCGTTGCTTGAAGGGTATTCTTGCAATAAGGTTAGTTGCCTTAAGAATACAAGTTGTTTGAAGTGATTATTGCTTAAGTTTGAATTGGCTCGAGGCAATTACGTCAAAAGTCGCGTTTGCAAAATCACTAAGTTAAATCCGACAAAGTTAAACATGCAAAGAAGGTTAAAGCGCTTAAAAGGAGTCGGAGGAGAGAATATCTAAGCCTTGTGATTGAAATAAGTATTTGATAAAAGCACACATACAAGAGTTTTTACAGAATAATACGAGGGAAATTATAAAGTAGCAGATGAGGTGGAGTGGATTAGTCTTCAGCAGGAACGACCTTTCCATCTACTACTTCGTTGTTCAACGACACCATGCTGAGGTCAAGATCGGGGAATAGGCATGCGAATTGTTCCCGAGCGGCTTCGAATCCAGCAGCCAGAATCTGAGCAGAGTTTAGCTTAAGTTCTTCAAATTGCCCTTGAAGTTCTTCAACCTGTTTCTTGAGCTCTCTGTTCTGCTGCTCCAGCTCTTCAACCTGTTTTCGGAGTTGTTCGTTGGTCTCTTGAGCATGGAGAAGGTCGTCAGTAACCTTCTTGGATTCTGTTTGAGCTTGGGCCAACTCAGCAGCCATCTTTCCTTTCTCCTTGTTTGCCTCGGCGAGATCAGCCATGGCGTCGTCCCTCGCTTTTTCTACTTGCCCAAGTAGCTTCTAGCGGTCGATCGACCTCTGCTCCAGTTTTTGCACCCTGGCGGCGTCAGCTTGAATGTGAGCCTCCAGGTCGCTCGCCTTGGTGCGCAGAGGCACGATTTTGCTTTCTAGCTCAACTTTCTCTTGGGCAAGATCATGAACTTTGCGGCGAAGGTCAGCAGCTTCCTTACGCGCCAGCCTGAGCTCGGTATTCAGGGCATCCTCCACTCGAGAGTGATCAAGTTCTGCAAGCGTCAGGCTGAATGACATTTTCTCCACCTCGACCTTCATAGTGCTATTTTCAGTCTTGAGGTGGTAGAGATCGTCTTGAAGCCTCCTGGTGGAGCTCTCCACAGCCCTCGTTATGATCGATGGGATATCCTCTGCTATGGTTTTGAGTTTGGCAGTCAGAGGTTCCCACATCCTTGTGACTTCAAGGGAAAGGTTTGCTGCTTGGAGAGGCGCCAGGGGGGCTTGTTGAGGGTTCTCACCGCCACCCTCCTTGGCAATATCTTCAGTGGTTGCTTCCTGGCGTGGCGACGCAATCGGGGATTCGGTAATCAAGATTGGAGAGGTATGAGCCACCTCATCCCCGATTGGAGCATTTTCTGCAGCTGAAGCGTTTGAAGGGGGGCCCCCTCCTGCTGACACGTACGGCGTAGAGGCGCTTGGGGGGTCCTCCAAGAAATTTGGCTCTTGGGCCTCAGCTGCAGGTGGCGCAGTGGCCAGTGGGACCGCTTGGACTGGTGATGAAGGAGCTTGTGGTGTTGGCGATGAGGGAGGAGGAGCAGGTGTTGATGGTGGTGTTGAGGTTGGAAGAGGGGGTGGGGCAGGTGGTGAAGATGGTGCCACCCTTTTCCTCTTGGTAACGAGGCCATCCTCGGTGACCTCGTCGTCCTCTTCTTCCTCCTCTTGGACAATTTGAGGGGCTTTTCGCTTAGGCCTCTTAAGGACCAGTTTCTTGCGCTGGGTGGGTTCCTTGGGCGGTGATCGCCCATGAACGATGGCCTTCTCGACCGCCGAGTTGGGCACCGTTTGGGAACCGGTCGCCAACCCGTGGTTTCGGGCGAGCGCCTTTAAGTCGGCGAGCATGTTTTTACCCAACATATTGTCTGCATGAAACGAAAATGCATGAGTTAGCTCAGAGAAGAAAACGACAAGTGTATGAGGTAATAAAACAGCAAAACAGGTAGTATATGCAGAAAAGGTAAAACCAAAGTCTTGTGCGTATCGCACAAGACGCCCAGAAGCAATATCAGAAGCAGTATCAAAGCAACAGTTTGGATGTCCTAACCTATTTGGAATTCTAGCTGGTCCTCAAAGAATTCGAAGGAGATCAAGGTGGGGGTCAGGAATGTTATGTTGGCATCCGACACCCTCTTTCAGAATAGACAGAGGTCTCTGTCCAAAGCTCCCATGCTATCAGGACTTCTGGGCCTCCTGAAGCAGCTCTTGGACTCCTTTTTCCCCTTGTCCACCCAGTACAAGGGGAAGCCATCAAGAAGGGAGGTGTCTTTATCGTTTGCGCGTACTTGGATGAAGTTCCCCTTCCAGTCTTTGTACGATTGCTGGAAGATGGTAAAAATGGATCTCCCAGCAATTGCATTCAGGCTGACCCACAGGCGGTCTCCTGGGTGCTTGGCCTCAAAAAGGAACAAAAACACGTCCACCGACGCGGGCAACCCCAGGTGGTCGCACGTTATTTCAAAGGCTCGAACAAACGCCCAGCTGTTAGGGTGAAGCTGGGCGGCAGCAATGTTGAGCTCGATCAAAAGTTCCCTCTCGAATCGGGTGAGAGGGAACCTGAGCTTGACCTTCTTGAAGAAAGTTGTATAGACAAAGCAGAAGGGCCCGTCGGCGCTTACTTTGTCATCAGCACACACTGGCAGAGCGGCGGGGCAAGGCAGCACCATCATCCTCTCGTCGTGCTCCTTGTGAAACGATTGATAGGCCTCGTCCCCCTTAGTCAACCGCAGAACTGCTCCCGCAGTGTTCACCGACGAGGTCTCCTTCAGAAGGGTTGGGTTAGCCCAGGGGTATAGAGTTTTGAAGTCTGGCAGAGGGATGGGGGCTCCTCCAGCATTAGGTGGAGTCGCCTGGGCCAGAGCAGATTGGGAAGATGCAGGCCTCTCAGCCTGCGAAGAGGAAGCGCCACGAACTTGCGTTGAGTCGTGTGCTTGTGAAGGAGGGTTTCGTGCTGATGGAGGGGGGTTCGGGGTAATCTTGGTGCGAGTCATGATGGCAGCTGCAAAGGAAGAAGAAAGGAAAAATGATCAGGAGGGTTACGAAGGCTGACTCGGTCATGGAAGGAAGGTGAAACGACGAACGAATGTGAGTTCGTTGCGACGATCGACAAAGCCCTAAGTTACGCAGAAGAGAAATGGAAAAACAACCCACAGCGTATGCACCAGGCAGTTACAGGATGATGCAAATCGGTGAAAATTCAAGGAAACCCAGCAGATGAAGGAAAGTAATTACCTTTCGATGATCAGGAAGACGATGGAGGAAGATGGTGATCTGGAGCGTTGAAGAGCGTTGAGAGTTTTCGCAGAGGGAAGTTAGAGCGTTTTGCAAGCACGAAGAAAGTGATGGAACAGTGGAACGAAATGGGTTTAGGAAGCGCAAACGGCAAATGAAGAGAGTCGTTGATGAAGCCACGTGTCGAGCGATGGGTGAAGGGTTTGGTGGAGCGTCAGAGCAGCAGAAGGTACAATCGCTTGGAATTCTGCGTCAGTGCCACGTAGACCAGTGTTAACGAAGGCTCTTTCAGTCTTTTCGCTAGACAAGTCTTCGCTTAAGACTGGGGGGCTTGTGTACCGCCCTGGTGGTCGGGTATGATGACGTGGCATCCTGCTGAAGTGTAGGCGTGTTGACAAGGCGCCAGGTTGGCAGATAGGAAGGAAGTCGGGAGGCACGTGTAGTCGCCAGTTGTTAAGTTGGCGTGTTCCGATTTCCAGCTTACCAGAATAGGCGATTGCCAGGTTGAAGATGAAGTCGCCAGATGCAGACCCAGGCGACCAAGCAGTCGGAGATCGCCAGAACAAGCACATCGCCGAAGATGAGGGAGAAGCGGATTATGAAGGCGGCCGGCGAGACCACAGGGAAGGTGTATGAAGGCCCTAACTCGCCAGTTCCAGTAGAGATCGCACTCCTAAGTTAGTTATGCACTGGGCAGTACCATGCATAAGTAACTTAGCCAAAATGAGAGCAGAAGCGGCGCCAAGTCAGGGAGCCTCCAGATGATGGCACGTGTACAGTTGGATGCGAGCCACGTGTCCAAGTCTGTAACTGCCAGGAGAGAGAAAACCACCAGGTATATAAGAGTTCTTAACAGACTTTTTGAGGTACGCACGTTCAGTTCATACACTTTACGCTTGCGAGTGATAGAGCTGTTTGTGAGAGAGGATTTGCACGGTTCTCGTTCTTAGTATTTGGTGATACCGTCACTGACTTGAGCGTCGGAGTGCGATCGGCCGCAGCGGCGCCGTATCGTTTCTTTGCAGGTTCTTGAAGTAGATCCCGGAAGGAACGGAGGTGAGAAGCGGTGCGCACGTCGATCCGTTGACGAGGCATTCTCCAGCGTTCCGGTCAACAGGCAGGATCACTTCTTCTGCAAAAACCCACGACGCTCTTCAACCTTCTGGATTCTCAACTTCCTTCATCGTTCATCCGATCATAAAAAGGTACTCCCTTTACTTCTTCTGCTTAGTTTTCCTGCATTTTAACCGATTCGCATCATCCATTAACTGTCTGGTGCATACGCTGTGGGTTGTTTCTTCTGTTTCTCCCTTCTCGTAACTTAGGGCTTCGTCTTCATTACAACGAACCTTCGTCCGTTCGTTTCTTCATCCTTCTTTCACGATTGGGCCAGCCTCTGCGAACCCTGCTCACCTTTCCCTTTCCTTTTCCTTTGCAGTTTCCGCAATGGCTCGTACAAAGACCACCGCGAATCCTCCTCCCTCGTCACGTAACCCTCCGTCTCAAGCACATAACCCTTCACGAGCACCTGGTGCTTCTTCTTCCCAGGCTGAGAGGCCTGCAACCTCTCGCCCTGACCTGGCTCAGGCTACTCCACCGGTCGCCGGAGGAGCCCCCATTCCTTCCCCAGACTTCAAAAAGCTATACCCATGGGCCACCCCGACTTTGCTGAAGGAAACTTCCTCAGTAAACTCTGCTGGAACAGTTCTTCGATTGAAGAAAGGGGACGAGCCCCACCTGTCGTTCCACAAGGAGCACGACGACAAGATGATGGTGCTACCTTGCCCCCCCGATGTGCCAGTTTGCGCAGACGACAAAGGGAATAACGGCGAGCTGTTTTGCTTCATATACACCACCTTATTCAAGAAGGTGAAACTTAGGTTTCCCTTCACTCGTTTCGAAAGGGAGCTACTCACCGAGCTTGACATCGCCGCCGCCCAGCTCCATCCCAACAGCTGGGCATTCGTGCGGGCGTTTCAAATCATGTGCGCACATCTGGGACTGCCAGCGTCAGTGGACGTTTTCCTCTTCCTGTTTGAAGCTAAGCATCCAGGAGATCGCCTCTGGGTGAGTCTGAACGGGATTGCTGGGAGGTCGATCTTCTCTATCTTCCAGCAATCCTACAAGGATTGGAAAGGCAAGTTTGTCCAAGTGTGCCCAAACGACAAGGACGCCTCGCTGCTCGACGGCTTTCCCTTGTATTGGGTAAACAAGGGAAATAAAGAATCCAAGGGGAGCTTCAGGAGGCCAAGGAGCCCCGACAACATGGGAGCCTTGGACAAAGATCTGTGCCTCTTTTGGAAGAGCGTGGCAGACATCAACATCACTTTCCTTACCACTGCGCTCATCTCCTTCGAGTTCTTCGAAGATCAACTCGAGGCTCGCATAGGTTAGTGCTTTCAACGTTTAAGTCTTTGCCCTGTGCTATTCCTCTGTTAACTGCTGCTGGGCGTCTTGTCTGTTGTGCACAAGACTTTGGTTTTATTTTCTGCACCACTTATCTGCTTTTCTTGCATACTGACTTATGTGTTTATCTTTCTCTCTGAGCTGACCCATGTACCTTTGCATTATGCAGACCGCATGTTGGGCAAGGGAAAACTGGCTGAGTTGAGGGCGCTCGCCCGAGCCCATGGGTTGGCATCGGGTTCCCAGACCGTGCCAAATTCAGTGGTGGAGATCGCCGCTGCCCAGGGGAGATCGCCCCCTAAAGGCCCAGCTCCTTCGGAGGCCCAACCCGCCCAACAACGCAAAAAGCTCATCCTCAGGAAGCCAAAGAGGAAAACCCCTCAGGTGATCCAAGAGGATGAAGAAGAAGACGATGAGGCAACCGAAGATGGCCTTATCACCAAGAGGAAGAGGGTGGCGCCTTCCTCACCACCTGCTCCACCTCCTCTTCCAACGTCAACACCACCTTCCACACCGGCTCCACCTCCAACCCTTCTTCCTCCCCCAACTCCCACCTCGCCAGTCCAAGCAGTTCCTCTGGCAGCTGCACTTCCTGTGGTTGAGGCTACCGAGCCCAACTTTATGGAGAACCCCCCGAGTGCCTCCACGCCCTATGTATCAGCTGGAGGGGGTCCTCCTTCAAACGCCTCAACCGCAAATGCTGCACCAGGCGGGGATGAAGGTACTCACAACTCGCTATCATCATCACCGAATCCCCGTCGTCGCCACCACGCCAAGAAGCTCCCATTCAACAACCAACTCAAGAAGGTGGTGGCGAGAACCAACAGCAAGCTCCCCCGGTGCCCCCACGAGCAGACCTCTCCCTTGAGGTAAAAAGGGTGTGGGAACCCTTCTCAGCAAAACTGAAGATGATGGCGGAGGATTTCCCTTCCATCATATCCAAAGCTGTGGAGAGTTCCAGCAAGAAGCTCCAGGATGACATCTCCGTGCTCCAAGAGGAGAATCGCACAATAAGGATTGAGGCGGAGAAGTTATCCTGCAATCTCATGCTCGCAGAGATCGATCACTCCCGAGTGGAGGATGCTATGAGCACCGAGCTCCGGGCGGCACGCAAGGAGGCCACCGATCTACGCCATAAGGTGCAGCTCTTAGCTCAAGAGAAGATTGAGCTGAAGAGCAAGCTGGTCCCTTATCGCGTCAAAGTGGCTGACCTGGAGGCGTTGATCAAAGCAGATGCCGCCAAGGTAAAAAACCTTGAGAAGAGGTCAGCCGATCGGGAGGTCTTCTTGGGGAAAGTTGAGAAGGAGAGAGATGACACCATGGCCAAACTCGCCAAGGCGAAAGAGGAAAATGGGAAGATCACCACACAGCTGGCCCAGGCGCAGGCGGAATCCAAGAAGGTTACTGAAGACCTTCTTCAAGCTCGGGAAACAATTGAAGAACTCAAGAAACAAGCTGAAGAGCTGAAGCAGCAGAACGAGGGGCTCAAGAAGCAGATGAAGAACTTGAGCTGAGCTCCGCCCAGATTCTCGTTGCTGGGTTCGACGCTGCCTTGGAGCAGTTCGCCTGCCAATATCCCGATCTGGACCTCTCCATGGTGTCTCTTAACAACGAAGTGCTGGACGGGAAGATTGTTCCTTCTGAAGACTAGTTGCTTCCCTCCATCCATTATTCCTTTGCTTTCTCCCTTACACACACTTGTAATAAACTTTCCCTTTTCTGTACATGTATCTTGAACTAATGCCACTTATGTTATGACATTTCCCGCTTCTTTTATACTCTCTTCTTGTTAACTTTATCTTCCTTGCGCAAATTTCTTAGACAAATTAACTTAGTAACTTCGCAAGCGCAATTGTATACTAACCGCCTCGAACCATCAGCTTTCGAACAATAATCACTCTAACAACTTGTAACCTCAAGGTAATGAACCTTAGCGTGAAATCGCTCTTCAAATAACGAACCTCAACCCAACTAATGGCTTAAGACACAGCTCATATAATCTGCCTTATCAAAACGGGTTTTGACTTTCTCGCCATCGCTTGAATTTCTCCTGGTCGCCAAAGACTCTTGGCGGTACCAGCTTCCTCTTGCCTTCACAACTTGGCCATTGTTCCTTTATCTTGGGGTAGAGGCGCCTTTCGGGTCCTTCTCTACTTCCCTGATCTTCAGAACAAGGGACCGGGTGGCTAGGCGTTCTCTTCGAACCTACCTTAGCCACCCTCCGAACTTCTTCCACCCTTTACACCATACCTGAACTCGTTCGAGACGAGAAGGATTTTATCTTGCCTGAACTCGCTCATCGGCGAGAAGGTCTTTAACTCGCCTGAACTCGCTCATCGGCGAGAAGGTCTTTATCTCGTGCCTCTACATTTCCCCAGGGGTTACATCTTCTCTCCCCCAGAAACACTGAGGACTTTTTGCTGGTGCCTCTACATTGCCCCATGGGTTACATCTTCTCTCCCCCAGAAACACTGAGGACTTTTTGCTGGTGCCTCTACATTGCCCCAGGGGTTACATCTTCTCTCCCCCAGAAACACTGAGGACTTTTCATTCTAACTCGCCTGCACTCGCTCGATGGCGAGGAGGTCTTTATCTCGCCTCGGGACGCGCGTGGGTGTTGAGGTCTTTTAACTGGTGCCTCCGATCGCCTAAAAACGATGAGGACTTGAAACTTTAACTGATGCCGCCAGTCGCCGAAAGACGATGGGGACTTAGAAACTTTTTAGAAAGCATGCAACATAACTTCAACTTGCCTTAAATCACATATAAGTGACAAGGTCTTTCTTCAAAACTTTCGGAAAACAACACGCATGCAATCTAAAACACTTTAAACTTTGAAAACTCTTCTTTATTGGGTGGCCTCATTAAAAACCCTCCTTAGGGAAAAAAGAGTGTCCCCTCCGAACTGTTTTAACAGAAACATTGTAAAGCTTTTCGTGTTTGTCTTTACTTACAAAGTTCTTAACTGTAATATAACTTGAGGTGCGTGGCATTCCAAGTGCGAGGAATCGCCCCTCCTTCCAAAGTTTCTAAACGGTAGGCGTCGTTCCCGAGTGCCTCGGTTATTCTGAACGGCCCCATCCACTTAGGCGACAACTTGTTCTCCATCTCGTATTGGTGAGCCTTCCTCATCACCAGGTCGCCTTCTCTGAACTGCCTTGGCATCACCTTCGAGTTATATCTTCGTTCAATCCTTCTTTTCACTGCCTCAGCCTTCAACCTCGCCTCCTCCCTGACCTCATCCAGCAAATCCAGATTCAGCCTTCTTTCCTCATTCGAGTCTTCCGCTACAAAGTTCTGGAATCTCGGCGAGCTCTCTTGGATTTC
Organism: Phaseolus vulgaris; assembly: GCF_000499845.2. Taxonomy (NCBI): domain Eukaryota; kingdom Viridiplantae; phylum Streptophyta; class Magnoliopsida; order Fabales; family Fabaceae; genus Phaseolus; species Phaseolus vulgaris. Next base: position 14,650,680 of record NC_023750.2, on the reverse strand, counting down.
CACTGGAATCAATGCGTCGCATCCGTAGACCAGGCTGAATGGGGTCTCATGGGTTCCTGACTGCTCGGTGGTGTGGTACACCCAGACTATACGGGGTACCTCCTCAGCCCAACTCCCTTTGGCTTTCTCTAGCCTTCTCTTCAAACCTCTGAGCAACACCCGATTGGCTGACTCTACTTGGCCATTCGTCTGAGGGTGCTCGACGGATGCAAATACCTGTTGAATTCCCACCCCTTTGCACAGCTTCTTCAACAGGTGACTTGCAAACTGAGTCCCATTGTCCGACACCAGGCGCTTGGGCACACCAAACCGGCACACAATGTTCTTCCACACGAAACCCTCAATCTTGTGTGCAGTGATCTGGGCCACTGGTTCTGCTTCAATCCACTTGGTGAAATATTCAATCGCCACCACCAAGTACTTCATCTGCCTGATCGCCAGCGGGAATGGTCCCTGGATGTCGATTCCCCATGTGTGAAACGGCCAAGGGCTGTAAATCGACTTCAACTCTTCGGGAGGCGCCTTGTGCCAATCGGCGTGTTGCTGGCATTGCTTGCAGTACTGCGCATACTTCTTGCAGTCTTCTCTCATTGTTGGCCAGTAGTAACCTGCACGGAGAGTCCTTGCGGCCAGAGCTCGACCCCCGACGTGGCTTCCGCATACCCCTTCATGGAGCTCTGCCATAATTCTTGTACATTTTTCCCCGTGCACACATTCCAGGAGTGGGTGAGTGAACCCAAACCTGTACAACTCGCATCAATCATTGTGAACTTGCTAGAATTCTTCTTTATCTTCCTAGCCTCCGTCGGATCCAGCGGGAGAAGGCCATCCGCCAGGCATCGCTTGTACTGTGTTACCCAGGTGTCTGGCTCATGGGTCGTGCAGACCTGCGTCATGTTCACCTTTTCTCCCCGACATGCCCTTATTCTCGGCGATCTCAAGGTTTCTTGAGTCAAAGACCTGTGACTTCTTGCCGCTTTTTCCGTCGACTTGCTTATCTGAAGAACCAGGTGAACTGCCACAAATGCTCTCGGCGTCTTAAGAGTTTCTTGAATCACCGTCCTCTGCCTACCCCCCTTGCCTGAACTGGCGAGCTTAGCTAGCAAGTCAGCTCGGGCATTCTGCTCTCTGGGCACATGCACCACTTCAAAGGAGACAAAGGAACTCTTCAATTCCTGTACATACTCCAAGTAAGCCGCCATTTGTGGATCTTTGGCCTGGAACTCGCCTGTTACTTGTCCCGTGACTAACAGCGAGTCACTCTTAGCCATCAGCACCCTGGCTCCCATCTCCTTAGCCAGCAAGATACCGGCGATCAGCGCCTCATATTCTGCTTGATTGTTGTTGGCTTTGAAGGCAAACCTCAAAGATTGTTCGATCAGCACGTCGTTGGGTCCCTCCAAGATGACCCCAGCACCGCTACCCTGCTGGTTCGACGATCCGTCCACTGAGAGCACCCAACGAAAGTCATTCCCCTCAACTCGTGTCGCCTCAGACGAGAGCTCGACCACGAAGTCTGCGAAGATCTGCCCCTTGATCGGACCTCGGGGCTCATACTTAATATCAAACTCCGACAGCTCTACTGCCCACTTCACCATCCTCCCAGCAACGTCAAGCTTCTTCAAAACCTTCTGGATGGGCAAGTCGGTCATCACCAGTATCGTGAAGCTATGGAAATAGTGGCGTAACCTCCTCGTCGAAAAGACTACTGCCAGTGCAGCCTTCTCCAGGGCCTGATACCTCGTTTCGGGGCCCTGCAGTACCTTACTAACAAAATAAATAGGCTTTTGAGCCTGATCTTGGTCCTGGGCGAGCACCGCGCTCCTCGCCCTCTCAGTCACAGCAAAATACAACCTGATAGGGGTTCCCACCAGCGGTTTGCACAAAACCGGCGGGCTCGCCAGGTACTCTTTAAGTTTAACGAAGGCCTCTTCGCACTCCTTCGTTCAGGTAAACTTGTTGTTCCGCCTTAAGCACTGAAAATACGGATGGCCCTTCTCTCCACTAGCTGACACGAAACGAGACAGGGCGGCCATCCGACCTGTAAGCTGCTGCACTTCCTTCACGGTAGCCGGGCTCCTCATCGCCAAAATGGCAGCGCACTTATCAGGGTTGGCTTCTATTCCTCTTTTAGTTAAGAGAAATCCCAAGAACTTCCCAGCCTCCACGCCAAAGATGCACTTCTCGGGATTCAGCTTCAACCTAAACTTGGCGATCGTAGTGAACAACTCCTCCAAATCCGCAACGTGCTTGCTCTTCTCCGGCGAGGTCACAACCATGTCATCCACGTACGCTTGCACATTCCTTCCCAGCATTGGTGCAAGTACTCGATCCATCAACCTCTGGTACGTGGCCCCCGCGTTCTTCAGCCCAAAAGGCATCACCTTGTAGCAATAGCACGATCTCTCGGTCATGAAGGCAGTCTTCTCTTCATCCATGGGATGCATCTTGATCTGGTTATACCCCGAGAAGGCGTCCAGGAAACTCAGCAACTTACACCCTGCAGCACTGTCCACCAGGGCGTCTATGCTTGGCAAAGGATACGAATCCTTTGGGCAAGCCTTGTTCAAATCGGTGAAGTCGACGCACATGCGCCATTTCCCGTTGTTCTTCTTTACCAGCACGACATTAGCTAGTCACTCAGGGTACTGGACTTCCCTGATATGGCCTGCAGCGAGGAGCTTCCGGGTCTCGTCTCTGATCGCCTGCCTCCTCTCCTCATTGAACTTCCTTCTCCTCTGTCGTACTGGTCTCACCAGGTTGTCCATCGCCAAATGATGGCACAAGAAGTCGGGATCGATCCTGGGCATGTCCGAAGCGGACCATGCAAACGCATCCAGATGCCGCTCTATCACCTTGGCGATCTGGTCCTGAAGTTCAACTTCCAGAGATCTTCCTAGCTTGAAGATCTTTCCCCCGATTTCTCTTTCGAGCCACTGCTCGATGGGTTTTGGTCTGGTTTCTCTGGCGATCACCGCCCTGGCGATTCCCAGCTCCCTCGCTTCCTCAGGGCGATTCCTCGCCTCCTCTTCCTCTAGACCGGCGTTCCCCTCCTCTTCCTCTTCCTGGCCTAGACAGTCAAACCATGAGTTCACCTTTTTTGTGCTTGTTACCTCGTTTCGAACAACTTTCATTTTTTATGCGTCTCAATCCGACTTCTCTATCAAAAGTTATGATCGTTTGAAGTTTTGTCACGCTAATTTTTGCCAACTCCAAATCTATCACTCTTCTCTTCAATGTAAGGTCTCATCCATCAAATATACACTAAACGAAGATACCACAAAAAAATTGGCTCAAAAATCAATTTGCTGAGCTCTAAATAAAAATCTTAAAGTACCTACAAAAACGATCGTGAAATAGTGTTGTGTAGCGAGTTATCGCGTTCGAGGTCCAACTATTTTGAAACTGAAGCCCACCTGCAAACCCATATAGGTATTGATCGCGCAACGCTTGGCAGGTGCGATCATACCAGCACTAATGCACCGGATCCCATCAGAACTCCGCAGTTAAGCGTGCTTGGGCGAGAGTAGTACTAGGATGGGTGACCTCCTGGGAAGTCCTCGTGTTGCACTTCTTTTTTGTGTTATGTTTTTCTTCCTCTTCCTGGCCTAGACAGTCAAACCATGAGTTCACCTTTTTTGTGCTTGTTACCTCGTTTCGAACAACTTTCATTTTTTATGCGTCTCAATCCGACTTCTCTATCAAAAGTTATGATCGTTTGAAGTTTTGTCACGCTAATTTTTGCCAACTCCAAATCTATCACTCTTCTCTTCAATGTAAGGTCTCATCCATCAAATATACACTAAACGAAGATACCACAAAAAAATTGGCTCAAAAATCAATTTGCTGAGCTCTAAATAAAAATCTTAAAGTACCTACAAAAACGATCGTGAAATAGTGTTGTGTAGCGAGTTATCGCGTTCGAGGTCCAACTATTTTGAAACTGAAGCCCACCTGCAAACCCATATAGGTATTGATCGCGCAACGCTTGGCAGGTGCGATCATACCAGCACTAATGCACCGGATCCCATCAGAACTCCGCAGTTAAGCGTGCTTGGGCGAGAGTAGTACTAGGATGGGTGACCTCCTGGGAAGTCCTCGTGTTGCACTTCTTTTTTGTGTTATGTTTTTCTTCCTCTTCCTGGCCTAGACAGTCAAACCATGAGTTCACCTTTTTTGTGCTTGTTACCTCGTTTCGAACAACTTTCATTTTTTATGCGTCTCAATCCGACTTCTCTATCAAAAGTTATGATCGTTTGAAGTTTTGTCACGCTAATTTTTGCTGAGCTCTAAATAAAAATCTTAAAGTACCTACAAAAACGATCGTGAAATAGTGTTGTGTAGCGAGTTATCGCGTTCGAGGTCCAACTATTTTGAAACTGAAGCCCACCTGCAAACCCATATAGGTATTGATCGCGCAACGCTTGGCAGGTGCGATCATACCAGCACTAATGCACCGGATCCCATCAGAACTCCGCAGTTAAGCGTGCTTGGGCGAGAGTAGTACTAGGATGGGTGACCTCCTGGGAAGTCCTCGTGTTGCACTTCTTTTTTGTGTTATGTTTTTCTTCCTCTTCCTGGCCTAGACAGTCAAACCATGAGTTCACCTTTTTTGTGCTTGTTACCTCGTTTCGAACAACTTTCATTTTTTATGCGTCTCAATCCGACTTCTCTATCAAAAGTTATGATCGTTTGAAGTTTTGTCACGCTAATTTTTGCCAACTCCAAATCTATCACTCTTCTCTTCAATGTAAGGTCTCATCCATCAAATATACACTAAACGAAGATACCACAAAAAAAATTGGCTCAAAAATCAATTTGCTGAGCTCTAAATAAAAATCTTAAAGTACCTACAAAAACGATCGTGAAATAGTGTTGTGTAGCGAGTTATCGCGTTCGAGGTCCAACTATTTTGAAACTGAAGCCCACCTGCAAACCCATATAGGTATTGATCGCGCAACGCTTGGCAGGTGCGATCATACCAGCACTAATGCACCGGATCCCATCAGAACTCCGCAGTTAAGCGTGCTTGGGCGAGAGTAGTACTAGGATGGGTGACCTCCTGGGAAGTCCTCGTGTTGCACTTCTTTTTTGTGTTATGTTTTTCTTCCTCTTCCTGGCCTAGACAGTCAAACCATGAGTTCACCTTTTTTGTGCTTGTTACCTCGTTTCGAACAACTTTCATTTTTTATGCGTCTCAATCCGACTTCTCTATCAAAAGTTATGATCGTTTGAAGTTTTGTCACGCTAATTTTTGCCAACTCCAAATCTATCACTCTTCTCTTCAATGTAAGGTCTCATCCATCAAATATACACTAAACGAAGATACCACAAAAAAAATTGGCTCAAAAATCAATTTGCTGAGCTCTAAATAAAAATCTTAAAGTACCTACAAAAACGATCGTGAAATAGTGTTGTGTAGCGAGTTATCGCGTTCGAGGTCCAACTATTTTGAAACTGAAGCCCACCTGCAAACCCATATAGGTATTGATCGCGCAACGCTTGGCAGGTGCGATCATACCAGCACTAATGCACCGGATCCCATCAGAACTCCGCAGTTAAGCGTGCTTGGGCGAGAGTAGTACTAGGATGGGTGACCTCCTGGGAAGTCCTCGTGTTGCACTTCTTTTTTGTGTTATGTTTTTCTTCCTCTTCCTGGCCTAGACAGTCAAACCATGAGTTCACCTTTTTTGTGCTTGTTACCTCGTTTCGAACAACTTTCATTTTTTATGCGTCTCAATCCGACTTCTCTATCAAAAGTTATGATCGTTTGAAGTTTTGTCACGCTAATTTTTGCCAACTCCAAATCTATCACTCTTCTCTTCAATGTAAGGTCTCATCCATCAAATATACACTAAACGAAGATACCACAAAAAAAATTGGCTCAAAAATCAATTTGCTGAGCTCTAAATAAAAATCTTAAAGTACCTACAAAAACGATCGTGAAATAGTGTTGTGTAGCGAGTTATCGCGTTCGAGGTCCAACTATTTTGAAACTGAAGCCCACCTGCAAACCCATATAGGTATTGATCGCGCAACGCTTGGCAGGTGCGATCATACCAGCACTAATGCACCGGATCCCATCAGAACTCCGCAGTTAAGCGTGCTTGGGCGAGAGTAGTACTAGGATGGGTGACCTCCTGGGAAGTCCTCGTGTTGCACTTCTTTTTTGTGTTATGTTTTTCTTCCTCTTCCTGGCCTAGACAGTCAAACCATGAGTTCACCTTTTTTGTGCTTGTTACCTCGTTTCGAACAACTTTCATTTTTTATGCGTCTCAATCCGACTTCTCTATCAAAAGTTATGATCGTTTGAAGTTTTGTCACGCTAATTTTTGCCAACTCCAAATCTATCACTCTTCTCTTCAATGTAAGGTCTCATCCATCAAATATACACTAAACGAAGATACCACAAAAAAAATTGGCTCAAAAATCAATTTGCTGAGCTCTAAATAAAAATCTTAAAGTACCTACAAAAACGATCGTGAAATAGTGTTGTGTAGCGAGTTATCGCGTTCGAGGTCCAACTATTTTGAAACTGAAGCCCACCTGCAAACCCATATAGGTATTGATCGCGCAACGCTTGGCAGGTGCGATCATACCAGCACTAATGCACCGGATCCCATCAGAACTCCGCAGTTAAGCGTGCTTGGGCGAGAGTAGTACTAGGATGGGTGACCTCCTGGGAAGTCCTCGTGTTGCACTTCTTTTTTGTGTTATGTTTTTCTTCCTCTTCCTGGCCTAGACAGTCAAACCATGAGTTCACCTTTTTTGTGCTTGTTACCTCGTTTCGAACAACTTTCATTTTTTATGCGTCTCAATCCGACTTCTCTATCAAAAGTTATGATCGTTTGAAGTTTTGTCACGCTAATTTTTGCCAACTCCAAATCTATCACTCTTCTCTTCAATGTAAGGTCTCATCCATCAAATATACACTAAACGAAGATACCACAAAAAAAATTGGCTCAAAAATCAATTTGCTGAGCTCTAAATAAAAATCTTAAAGTACCTACAAAAACGATCGTGAAATAGTGTTGTGTAGCGAGTTATCGCGTTCGAGGTCCAACTATTTTGAAACTGAAGCCCACCTGCAAACCCATATAGGTATTGATCGCGCAACGCTTGGCAGGTGCGATCATACCAGCACTAATGCACCGGATCCCATCAGAACTCCGCAGTAAGCGTGCTTGGGCGAGAGTAGTACTAGGATGGGTGACCTCCTGGGAAGTCCTCGTGTTGCACTTCTTTTTTGTGTTATGTTTTTCTTCCTCTTCCTGGCCTAGACAGTCAAACCATGAGTTCACCTTTTTGTGCTTGTTACCTCGTTTCGAACAACTTTCATTTTTATGCGTCTCAATCCGACTTCTCTATCAAAAGTTATGATCGTTTGAAGTTTTGTCACGCTAATTTTTGCCAACTCCAAATCTATCACTCTTCTCTTCAATGTAAGGTCTCATCCATCAAATATACACTAAACGAAGATACCACAAAAAAATTGGCTCAAAAATCAATTTGCTGAGCTCTAAATAAAAATCTTAAAGTACCTACAAAAACGATCGTGAAATAGTGTTGTGTAGCGAGTTATCGCGTTCGAGGTCCAACTATTTTGAAACTGAAGCCCACCTGCAAACCCATATAGGTATTGATCGCGCAACGCTTGGCAGGTGCGATCATACCAGCACTAATGCACCGGATCCCATCAGAACTCCGCAGTTAAGCGTGCTTGGGCGAGAGTAGTACTAGGATGGGTGACCTCCTGGGAAGTCCTCGTGTTGCACTTCTTTTTTGTGTTATGTTTTTCTTCCTCTTCCTGGCCTAGACAGTCAAACCATGAGTTCACCTTTTTTGTGCTTGTTACCTCGTTTCGAACAACTTTCATTTTTTATGCGTCTCAATCCGACTTCTCTATCAAAAGTTATGATCGTTTGAAGTTTTGTCACGCTAATTTTTGCCAACTCCAAATCTATCACTCTTCTCTTCAATGTAAGGTCTCATCCATCAAATATACACTAAACGAAGATACCACAAAAAAAATTGGCTCAAAAATCAATTTGCTGAGCTCTAAATAAAAATCTTAAAGTACCTACAAAACGATCGTGAAATAGTGTTGTGTAGCGAGTTATCGCGTTCGAGGTCCAACTATTTTGAAACTGAAGCCCACCTGCAAACCCATATAGGTATTGATCGCGCAACGCTTGGCAGGTGCGATCATACCAGCACTAATGCACCGGATCCCATCAGAACTCCGCAGTTAAGCGTGCTTGGGCGAGAGTAGTACTAGGATGGGTGACCTCCTGGGAAGTCCTCGTGTTGCACTTCTTTTTTGTGTTATGTTTTTCTTCCTCTTCCTGGCCTAGACAGTCAAAACCATGAGTTCACCTTTTTTGTGCTTGTTACCTCGTTTCGA